>NW_017306830.1:733421-737739 GCF_000935625.1 Nanorana parkeri | reverse complement strand
TTGTTCCAGATGGCCCCAGCCCAACCCCCTGGAGGAAACAGCTACACCCTTACCCGTTCCTTGGCTTCCTTCCGCTCTATCTTTCCCTTTTTACATTTCTCATTTTTCTGCTTCCGAACGCCTCAGGATTAGTCATACGCACCTTATTTCAATTCAGACAGACAATCTCAAACGAGGTTATAAAAATGACAAAGATATTTATTTCATGTGTTTAGAGGACAGACGTGGAATAATTATTCTTCAGTTAATGAAAAGAAAGGCATTATATCAAATGTATCTAGATTATAATCAGATGTTGTATCCTTACATTTTTTTTTTAATGAAATAATGAAAACAAGAAAAAAAAGGACATGACAAGAGGTTTCCTGTAAGGGCTCATTCATACTCAAATATTCCATTGCATTAACGCACGTTATGGCATGTCTTCCTGTGCATTTTCATAATGAATGGACTGCTTCAATAAATGGATGGGCTGCCAACAAACTACAACAAATGAAAACAAAACAAAGATGACTACAGAACAACGTGTTGGGGTGCAATTCACAATGAATGGCACTGCAACACACTACACAAAGCCATACACAAGGATTGCATAATCAATGGACAGCGTTTAATTACCAATCTTCTCCCAACTCATGGGATGCTACTTCCGGGACTGATCGTGGACTACCATCACAGGTATGTATACTCCAGTGACCTTTGACACAGACTTCTGTCAGTCACAAAGCTCTTGAAAAAAATCATGGTCACCAGGAGGACTGAAAAAAGGTTTCTGGTGGCAAGAATGTGCCTACCAAAGGCATTGCTAGGTCCGGATCTTGCACTTGTAATAGATGATGTTGGGGGTCTATTATTTGAAGCTGGGGTGGACAGATTAATATGGAATTCAGGAGCCAGTCTGTCCAATCAAGTAGCCAGCTCCATTGAAAACAACTTGAGAAAAACCACAAAAGTTAGGAGCCAGCTATAATGGTTGCAATGGCTACCCGACTCCTGGGATTTGGCCAGCCCTTATTTAAAGATTACTGTTCGACCTTTCTGCTGCAAGGCAAAGTAGTAATCGATAAGACATTATCTCACCAACAGGTTGCGGAGAAGAAAATGTACACAAGGTTTCTATGGCGGGGTGGACTCTATATAAAGCTGCTGCTATCGGGGTGGGGAGAACCGTATTACATGTTTACAGGGACATGTATTGCTACTGTGGGAAGGGTGGACTTTACATATGGCAGGGCTGGACAAATGCCAAGAACCAAGTAGTCAATGCTCTTTAAAATTTACATCTGGCGCTTAACTTCTGGAGGTTTTCTCTGGGGGGTTTTTTTAGGAGCCAGCTCCATTGATAACAAACTCCTGCTGGCTTCTGGAATAGACAGAGTGGTTCCTGAATTCCATATTATGTTTCTCCACCCCTTTATATGGTTTCTGTAAGGGATGGGCACAGCATATAGCAGATCAAATCCACATTGTTGTTGGCTCCTAGATTTTTTTAGATCCGCTTTATATACAGGTTTTCCAAAGTGATACTCTGATTATACTGATCAGCTTATTACAGGAACTGGTAAACAGGATGGGGACAGACTCTCTATACCCGTTAAGTAACTTCTGTGGGTTGAGGGGCCAGGCATGCAGAGCTCCACATTACGATATCCTCACAGCATTCTTGGTATTCTTCCAAACCATTCCCCCATCACATGTTCAGGGCTATCAGTCTGGCAGTTTTCTAGCTCCGTCATTTGCTTTTTAAGCGTACAAAGCAATGAAAGATTGAAGGACAGAACACAGGGGCCTGTTGACAAAGCTCTTCAATACAGGAATGTCCCCTAAATGGCATTCTGCCAGGGCCAGGCTAGTAGAACTTTACATGTCTGAAGAGATACAGCCACTTCCAAATATAACCCTGCAACTGACAGGGACTGGACACAGGGTCTGCTTCAATGCACACAGCATGCCGTGCCATATTTTAAAAAGGACCTGGCATGAACCATCACAGTCAGAAAGGATCACAGCGACTCGCACATACATTGTACTCATCTGACCATGTCAAAAGGGGCAGCCATTACGCAAGCACAACCAAGATTGGCTGGAGTGCATCCAGGGGATTCACCACTCATAATAAGGGTCGGCTATTGCCAAGCAGACTTTACAAGCAAAAAAATAAGACCTAGCCAAGCAATAAAAGAGCAAAAAAACCTGCTAAAGACTCAGTCACCTGGTTGTCACTTTGAACCTATTGCTTCAGTTCTGATATTTTTAGGTGGTCACTAATGCCAACCTTCATTTCTTGCAGTACTCGATCCTTGAAAACAGCAGTAGAACGGAAACTCTGTAGCCCTGCGATGATTACTTTTTACACACAGCAACAGGAAGCCCCCTAGGAGACCACTTCTTCCAGGTCAGTGACTCAAGCACTGAAGTCATGGGGTCAGCATACTAGCATTCGCAGGAGGGCAGCAATGGCAGTAGTTTTTGCTTCATATACAATTTACAGTATGCGCTCCTCCGGTCACGTCTGTTGAAGTTGTAATGCATCTGTGTAGTTATACAAATTGTGGTGAGGGTTTTTTTTAGCTTTTTAAGAGACACATTACTTTGATATTACACAGCACGCAATGCGTGATGCCACAATAAAATGTTGCCTCATTTTAAATATGTTGCCTCATTTTACATATGTTGGTTGGCTTTTTGCCTTGGTCTCAAGTGTTGGGAATAGATTGACCAACAGCCCAATGTATGAACAAATTAATATGGAATTCAGGAGCCAGTCTGTCCAATCCAGGAGCCAGAATTATTTCTTTTTTGGATGCTAGCTCAATTTTTGACAATGACCTAGACAAAGTTAGGAGCCAGCAGTGATTTTTTTTTTTTTAAGGCTATCTGGCTCCTGGGATTTGTCAAGCTTTTCCTTAAAGTAAATGCTTTTTTGGGTTTTGGATAGAAAAAGTATAACCCTGAAGATCCTTAGTCAGGTTTTTATTCTGTCCCATCAAAGAGGTTTCCCTTCACTTCCTGTCCCAGAAACACCACAAGTAGTAAGATGAACACTCTCCAAAAAGAGGGGATATCCCCAATTTAGATGGCAAGATAACAGGTGTGTCCTTTGGAGGTATTCCCTTCACCATATTTTTGATTATCCATGAGTTTCTGTACCGAAGTCCATGGTCACAAGGACAAGGAGATCATGAATCTACCCAGTTGGGACAGACAGGAATAAAACTTGACTGGGGTTTTAACTCTTTCACGCTCAACTCAAAACACTTATTCACTTAAGGAGTTGGGTGACTAGTGCCCTTAGCTTCTGGAAGCCTTCATTAATGCACACAGAAATTTTCCAACTTACTGGAAAATGTATCAAGCACACTTTAATCCCCCCTTATCTACACAGAAAACAGAACATATATGGTATCATTGGTATAACCAGTTGGCTAGGTTGGGGAGAAGACTGCTGAAGGTCCTCAGAGCACAACGATGGCTGGACAAGACAGACTCTTCCCATCCCTGGCCAGCCTTCCTGTCGGTTAAAAGAAGTTTGCAGGCAGTCTCCAAGGAAAACATCAATTTTCAGAAACTGTTTCAGCTAGTAAATTACCAACTTTCTCTTCACAGTAGGAATTTTCTTCCATCTAAATTAGGTGTCACCACCGCCCCCTTTCCCAGCATCACAACATTCCTGGCTCCCTCCCCCCCCCACTTGGTCACAGTCCTCCTTAACTTCCCAAGGCGTGAAATCCCCTTTATTTCCCATGTAGCCACCACCTGTGCCAGGCCATTCTCAGCCCTTGTCGTCCGAAAATCTATTTTTAACTCCATCTAAAAAGAGCGACGGGTCCCTCTTTCCCTTGCTCTTCCTGTAACCGAGCCCCTTTATCTTAACCGGCCCCAGCTTCATTGTTGGCAGACCCCCGGGTGTTCCGGCAATCAAGAGACATAAAAAATGTTTATTGTGCCGGAGGAGAAAGACGGTGAATAACTCTAGTTTGCATAAAATTCAATTAATGTTACAAAACACTTTTCAAAAGGCATCCCAAGTGGAGGTTTCCCATCAAGGAATTTAAATAAATTAGTAAAAGTACCGATTAAAAAACAGAAAAAATAAAAGAGAATTAAAAAACATAGGATGACCAGAGCCAAGAAAAAAATGTTTGAATCTTAAAAAAATATACATATATTAGTTGAACAACTTCCACAATCGCCAATAGCCTTAATGGACTATAAAAAAGGGTATTAGCACTAGACTGACAGGTACATATTGAACTCCTGTTAGTGTTTACACACAGGGTCTAATTGACTTCTAATGGACCCGAGAGAACAAAAGGTT
>NW_017306830.1:729447-733275 GCF_000935625.1 Nanorana parkeri | reverse complement strand
GGGGGGAAGTGACATCACAGACTGAGCAATTTACAGACCTGGAGAATAAGGAACCGCACTCTACAGATCAAAAGAACAAAAGCCTCGCTGTTGTAATCAACTCAAAAGGAATGTTTTAAATGGCAAGGGGAAAAAAAACAATTTTTACTTTGCTCACTTTATGACACTGGTTGTCTTGTTTTGTAATAGTCAAGGTTCGTAGACTTTAAAACAACAATTGGTATCTATTCCCACACAGGACCAAACTTTTTAAAAGCAAGAGTAAAAGTGGCCATGCACTTGCAGATTTTCACATAAACATTCATACAGAAAATGTCATCAGAACATTAACGCCATCAGAGACTTTCCAGAATGTTGTTCACAAATGCTTTCAATTTTGTAACTGAATGGAGTTTCCCCAAACAAAAACCACAAGAATGTTGTTCATTTGAGAAAAAAATCTCCAACCTGCTCCTTTGATGATTGATTTAAACTGCATTAATGAAAATAAATCAATTTGACCCCCCATTAACTTAGCAAACCGGTGGAACCAGTTACTTGGAAACCTGGTTACTGTAAGTGTTTTGGCAAAAATGTAAAGAAATACTTTGCAGGAGAATATATATATTTGTTTGACTTTGATTCATTACTAAAAAAAAGTTTGGAGAGTTTAATACTACTTCAAAACTGTAGCTTGTTTCAAAGTTCAAGATATTTTTCTGCTGCAGGTTTTAGGGCTCATGCATGATTTGGGGCATACAAGGTAAACATTCAGGCTTTTTGTCCGCACTCGAGAAGCTTAGATGCTGCGTACAGCCGCCTATAGGCTGTATGCGAGTATACCCAGATTGCTTAAACCGTGTAGAACTCTCCAAACTGAGACTTTCTGCATATGTCCATATGCTATACATGGGTTCACACATGCAATGGCACATACACGTGGAGAGCCATGCACAGCCAGTCATGTCTATGGGTGACTAACGCAGCACCTGGGCTTCCAGGGCGTGGGAAAAAAGCCAGAGCAGCAGTCAAAAGGGACAAATGAATTTCATGTTTTGGGTTTACATACACTTTTTAAAACATAGTTCTGCCGATAACTCTAAATTGCTACTCTAGGCATGCTACCACTGGAGGCAAATGTGGCAACATAAAAAGAACTAAACAACAGGAAGTCAATTGTGTGTTTAACACCTTAGTTCTAACTATCTTCTGTTTAGATAATCTCTTGGACTATTGACAACTGTAGGGGGTTAATGAAAATGTGCAGCTCGGGTAAAGTAGCCCTTTAAATAGGTCTACAAAGCCACAGCCTTCTGGCTTCCCTCTTTTTCTACTGTTTCGGCTTCTTATAGACCAGGAGTTACCACTGTTTTTGTTGAGCTCCATTCTCTTCATGTATGGATTTATTTTGCTTGAGTCCAGTTGCTTGATCCCATCAGTATGAGAGGAGATGGAGTTTCCCAAAAATATTGATCATTTGTTCAGCCCAATTTATTTATTTGTAAATGATATGAACAAGTATAATATGGACTATTATTGGTGTACCAGTATTGCATCTGTGCCTTCTTTTGGGTAGATGGTACCCAATCTCCATTTTATTTTCATATTAATGCCATTGCTTTGCTTGTCATGGCTATATTTGTTTATTTTATTAGGTATGTTTTACGTGTTATTTTTTTGTTTGGTATCGAACCCTGATGTTTGATATCTAACGATGGGATATGTAATGTCACGTTATCCTTTTACTTGAGCAGTGTATGCTATTTAATGGTTTTTGTTCCGTTCTGTTTTTTTTTATCAATAAAATTAAAATAAATTTTAAATATATTCTAATAATTAAAAAAAAAAAAACTGATCACTTATAGTGAAATAACTTAAATCACTACATTCGGCAAGTGGATGACTGCCAAGTAGAAAAAGGATTCATGTGAAAATCATCAGCCACTGAAGTTTTTCCAAAAGTGTGATGTTGAGTTTATGCTTTGAAGGGGTGGCCTGGTGTCAATTTCTGCATGCCTTATAATTCAGGCGTGTGCAATCCTCGATCTGCAGATCCGATGCCTGCGCTAATCTTAGCAAGACACTCAACATATCCAAAAGGCTAAAAGGCCCAATCAAGAGGGCACAAGAAGCCAGCACTTGTTTTTAATTAGATCAACGGTATATCCTGGGGCTTCGCATTTAATTAAATCGTTGTATCAAGGAGCACTCCTAATGCATTATAAAAAGTTACAATGTTATTACTGAAAAGTACCTTACTTGACTCTTCCATTAAAATCCTTTTCCGGTTCTAAAAAGATCAGAAATGCAGCTGCTACAGAACTACAAGTCATGGGGTTTTCCTGAATATAAAGAACAGTTCCATTGCCCATGGCACCCAGGTTCTTGCTTTAGTTACCATAGCGTGCTCCAAAAAAAAAAAAGTGAAAGAAAACCTAAATTGCTTACCATGGGAAACAGAAGAAACGTGGACATTTAAAGAAGAACTCTGGGTAATTTTAAATTAACTCTTGCAGTTTAGGGCTGAAAATAACCAAGTTATACTGACCCGATCCTCCGAGCCGGGCAGCCCTGCAGCTTGTCTCCCCCTCCACTGCAGAAATGCAATGTCCTTACGTCCTATACACCGTGTATAGAGCATGATGTTGAATTGATCTAAGAGCAGGCCAGCTCCAATGATTGGGTGAGTACAACTTTGTTATTTTTTAAGCCCTAAACCCTTAACCCTTAACCCTTGCAGTGCGGGGGTAGCAGCGTTTTGACAGCTGCACACTGACCGCGTACGGACCTGGATCCATAATGTCTGCTTCCGAGGTCATACACGGTCTGTGTGCGCGTGATGGTGCACAGCTTCCGTGTCTCCATAGACTGGCATGCGCTGCCCACATGCTTCTTCGTGCAGCTCGGGGCAAAAAAAAACGGCCCTTCATGCTGCATGGGGACCCACACCCTGTGTGAATGAAGTCTAAAATGCATCTGAACCCAAAAACACATCTATATATCTATCAATATTTCAGCTCACCGGTCGCAGTTTTATCAAGTGGAAAGTGAGGGGGGTGAAAAGGTGAAAGAAACCACTGCAGTCACCTCACCTAAGGACCAGCAAGCTGCAAAATAACAGCATTTTTTGCTCTTGCATTTAGAGACACTTTAAACATAGTTTCCACTGTTAAGAACATGGCATGGTGAACTTGTGTATTTTTGGGGTGGAGGAGGAAAATCTTTAAAAAAAAACACAATATTGGCTTACATGTCCAATGCGTCGCTTTGTGTTGAAAGCAGTCGCTGCAAGCATTCAGCTAATTACATTCCTGTTTGACTAACGATGGCACTATAATTACCGAGCAAACAAAAAGCAGCACAACTAATGACTGTGCCAGGGTCTTCAATACTGGCAGAACACCACGAGAGAACAATTCCCTGTTTGGAAAAAATACATTTGAACCAAAAATATACCACTAAAAGAAAATCTAGCCAACAAAACAATATTAAAAAGTGTATGTCTAGGGGTGGGGGGATGCAGTACATCATACAATATATGCAACATTTCCCCATGTGTTATCCCTATAAAAAGGTGAAGTACAGACAAATACCTGTTGATCTGCCAGAAATCAAGTGGGCGCCTCACTTGTTTGTCTACCGACAATGCTGCCTCTGCTGTACGGTGTTGTCAGCCCTGCTCGAGCACTTCCATGCTGGACTACAGAATGCTTCCCTCTATAAAAAGGTGCAAGAGTTGGAGGTGTTCCATAGTCCAGCATATGAGAACAAGACAAGGCTGATGACACTGCTTGGGATTTTGGATAAAAAGCAGATCAACCGCCTGTTTTTACCACCCATGTTAACCTG
>NW_017306830.1:728582-729367 GCF_000935625.1 Nanorana parkeri | reverse complement strand
ATCCAATTATCAATGTTTTCTCGAAAAGGCAATAGGCTCCAATCTATAAACAAAACAATAACATGTTATCTAACAGTTTTCAGAAATGGGACTTATATTTTTAGGTTTTCCATGCCAACATTAGACCTGGAGTACCACTTAAAGGGTGATTGAACGCAAAACCTTTTTTTGATATATAGGAAATAGTTAAAACCCTAAAAGTTTTTCCCTTCTTTCAGAGGATTTTCCTTCCCTTCCTGTCGCAGACACACAGCGGGAAAGATCTCTAAAGTAGAAGGAATATCCCCTATTTAAAAAGTTAGCCCCACAGATAAATATTCCGGGATTTGCACTGTATGGCCCTCTTCCTGCTGCATGCAAGAACACGACTACTTGAGTTATTTAAGAGCCCACTGTAGGCCACATAAAAAAAGTTTGTGCTCTATATTGGATGCAATGAAGGTCTTTTGAGTTGCATGATTACAGTTGTTAGCTTGAGGGCAAGAGATTGGGGAGGGGGTACAGGTATCAAGGGTACTTTGCTGTTTTCAAGATCTCTGGCACTTTCTCACATGGGTGGGCTGCAGTTCCTCCCACTGGCCCCTACATCTCTACTGTGTTCTGTAGTATTGTAGGGCCGGCAGGTACACCCACAGTGCACAGTGGAGAATTCGGGCATTTAGCTGGAAAAGTCAGATGCTAAAGGCCTTGGCTCTAGGTGATTTTTATTTAAAGCAGCAAATAAAGAAACAGTATAGAAACATTGGGAGATATTTTCAACCCACAGCTGACTTTGTCCTGTAACC
>NW_017306830.1:726610-728325 GCF_000935625.1 Nanorana parkeri | reverse complement strand
TGACAGTTAAGAACTATGAGGCGAGTGCTTTTCACTCATCCTCATAGTTCTAGCCGACCAGTGACAATGAAACTGCCACAGGACAGCTCAGTGGATCGGGAAGTGAGCGAAAACATACCGGCGCTCGCTCACCTCTCGATCCTGTCACGGCTCTCTGCTGGATTCCCTCCCCTGTCCGATCCTCCAGCACTGACTGGCGGAACGGACGGGGGAGGGTACAGCTGGCTCTGCCTCTAGATAGGCAGAGCCAGCTGCCACTCACACAGCTGGGCGGATCCAGACATAATTGTCAGGATCCGTTTCAGCTGCGGCGTCTCAGTAAACCACGAGCTGCAGCTCGCAGTATACTGCGGCGTCTCAGTATTGCCGCGAGCTGTAGCTCGCGATATACTGAGCTTAGGGTGACGGGAGGACACTAGTTTGTGTCCTTCCGTTACCCTGAGAACTATGGGGAAAAGCCCTAACCCCATAGTTCTCCTTTAAGTTGGAGCAATATTGACTACACAGCAAAAAAAAAGAAAAACATTTTAAATGCGAATCACGTGTACTGGTATAAGCTGCAGCACTGAAAGACCTTGTACAGGACTACACAGGGAACCACATGCAAAATGCAGGGTATGGTAGTGGAAACAAGGTCTATGGATGTTGCCTGCACTGCAAAACGCACTTGTATAGGCTGTGGGGACTTTTTTTTTTTTGTTAAAAGCAAAGCTGTGAATGTGATTAACTGCCATTTTCTCATAATGCACATCATGAAATTCCCCCCCCCCCCCCCCTTCATTTGGACTATACTGGTCCTTCAAATCTCATCACGGATGTTCCACCACGTCAGTCAGTTTTCTATAGCACTCTTATCAGAATATGGTTGTCAATCAAAGCAACTCAAACATCTGAGCTCAAGCAAACCCTTTAAGTCTTGCATATGCGGCAGATTTGGCAGACGGGGGGCTGCACCCTCCCGTCATACAGAGAAAAGACTGTGGTCCTTTAACCCGTTGTTCCTCAGCTGGATTAACAGCATACCTCCCCTCGGGCACTGAATGGATTAAACACAGCTTCAGCTCTCCTATAACAGCACAGCATCACCAAGTTCCCAACCCTCAGGGCATCCAGATTTGAGGAATAACCAATTAGTACACATGAGAATGTGCCTGGTTTGCATATGAATGGGATATATTGGTTTGGGGTATTCCCAAAAGCTGGCTTTGCCAAGCTTCCCCAGGGATCACACTGAACTTTGCGGCCAAATCTGGTCAATTAGAGAGGTTTTCACAGCTCACCAAGACTAAAGCGGCTTCCAAATCTTTGCATCAATTATAAAACAGGGTAATTAGCCAGCTGATATGGATCATGGCCATTTAATGTGGTTATCTATACACCCATCACATTAACAAACTCTTAGCTCTTTCGTCCACTGGTAATCTGCTCTGCATCTTGAAAAGCGTCACCATGAAACTCGAGTACTGTTAAAAACATACATACATAAAAACGGCAAAGATTTTTGATAAATGTATTGCTGATCCCTTCCTACTACTGAAGATGCTCAGCATAGGTTTGCACTGCCAATCCCTTCCTACTACGGAAGACGCTCAGCATAGGCTTGCACTGCAGATCCCTTCCTACTACTGACGATGCTCAGCAAGCATAGGTTTGCACTGCAGATTCCTTCCTACTACTGAAGATGCTCAGCATAGGAAGGGATCTGCAGTGCAAAT
>NW_017306830.1:685071-726575 GCF_000935625.1 Nanorana parkeri | reverse complement strand
GTAGGCATTCTCAGCACTCCAGCTTTGGTGAAACTAGAAGTCCCATTAAGGTATTGCAAGGCTGACGGCCACAACTCCCAGAGGCTAAGGCACGAAGGGAATAATACGTTTCACCACAGCAGGAGTGCCAAGGTTGCCTGCCCGTGACTTAAGACAGTTGTCACCAGAACAAGTGTCCCCAATTAAAGATTTCCCCTAATCTGTGTATGTGACAACTCTAAAATTAATTTTCCCATCACTTTCTGTACTGGAGACACTGGTCACAAGGAGACACGGAGAAGGTGAATCTCCCCCATGGGGGCATGAACAGCAAAGTAGAGGGAAAATTAAAAAAATAAATAAAATAAAAAATGAAGAAGTTTAGGCTTTACATATACTACAGTTCTTCAAACACGCAAGAAGCACCAAAACCCAACTCAAGAAAGTCAATGATTAGCTTAGCCAGTCTTGGAGCTGCCCATTCTGCATCTCTGAGCCAATCAGGGTTTATTTTTGTCTTTTGTTTCTCATCAGTGTATGTGGATTCAACTTTACTGACCAATCACATGCTGGGGGCATGTTGATGACCATGTTGTAAAACTACAGTGGAGTAAAGTGAAGTCACTTTCTTTAAATGGAAACATGCTTGAATTCTACCAAACATCGTGAGCTGTTCATTAATCTACCCTACCCAGAGTTTGTGTTCATCACTGTGCTCTACCCCTCCGCTCTCTTATTTAATAGCCAATGCAGGTATGAAGACCTAGAACCTTGGTTGAAATCTCAGGCAGTGCGCAGAGCAAAAAGGAAAAAAAGCTGGAAAATTAGCCAGAATGAAAACGTCCATGCGGTCCTAACATTGGTGCCTTTAATAAATCAGCATAATGTGTCCCAATTATGTCCTTGGTGATGTGGGAGGTGCCACTTTTAATGGCACCAGTTCTACAGACTCTATAGCTGTCTGTTTCCACTGATCTGTGGTACAAGCTCAGGAATTTTCAAGGTTGCCAAAGGGCAGTCAATTCAATATACAGCCTGATTCCTGCGGGCCATTTCCTTATCAGTGTGAAGCTTTTGACCCGACAACAAGAAGTGTATTCTACACCTACTTACAGCAAGGCCTTCACTAAACAATCCACAATTTGTCAAATTAAAGTGGGCCGGTCACAAATACAATGGTAGCTATTTTGCAAAGTGAATTAATTCCTAACCTGTTAAGTTCTGAGGACATAATGGCAAATGATGCCTGGTTCATTGTGAGACAGGTCCGCAAACCATGTTGGCACAGATAGTAGAAACCTAAAAAAAATAAAAAATAAAAAAGAATGATGGCAGAAGACCAAGTGGTCCACCGAGTCTATATAGTCCTTAAGGGGACTCTCCAAAATAGCAAGAGTGGAAAATTATAGGATTTGTTTCAAGAAGGGGATCTATATTTGGAAACAGCTGCTTGACTTCTCCACTTAGATGATGTCCAAGGGGCTTTCTTGACATTAACTGCTATGATAAAGGACACATACTTTCCCTATGTTGTCCGTTCCACAGCATAGGGGCCCAAAGGACAAAGTGTTTTCAATTAGTTGGCTTTACGGCTGGAGTTGCTTTTTAAGTTCTCAGGCCCGCTGTCTGCCATTGGTTATCATCATCAGGTAGTTAAAGAAGCTGGACTGGTCTTCAGGTTCCCAGGTCATCTTGCCTCCTGCCCTCATGACATGGCAGGATGCAAGTTCATAAGCAAAAGGTTTCCAACTTCGCTAATCAAAAGGAATTCACAGCAAAGCATATGTTTGGCCTGCAGCACCATTGACAACACTATGGCACACCCCAGTCAATCATTGGAATACAGCAGGCAGTCATATTATTGGTTATCAGAATACTGGGACTGCAGCCACCTCCTACTCTTTAACTTACTCTTGGCTGCATTGGCCAGGAGGGGTGACAAGTTGATTTTGGTTCTAAGGAACAATGTCCAAGAGCCAAACCACAAAACAGATAAATGTAAGGTTCTACCATCCTTATCCACCGCAAGAACAGTTCATGGCATACAGTCCCTATTCTTTATAGTGGATATTGCACAGACATACTGGTCTATTCACTGAAGGGTTTGGAGAAGGCAGGAGAAGTGAACAATCTAGGACAATATAGCCGATTTGGAACAATTCTCCAATTCAGCTTACTTCCCAGTTCAGCTATGTTGTCCTAGATTGTTCACTTCTCGTCTGCCTTCTCCTAACTCTTCACCCTTTTATGAATAGTCCTGGTAGTCTTACCCAGGACATATTATGAAAAGGTCACACAGTCCTCATCAATGACAGCTTATAGCATTCAGTCCTTATTCTTTAGCCCTGGTTCACACCTAGGCGTATTGCAAATGCGCGGTTGTCGCGCGGGTTTACCGGACAGGTCAGGTTCAAGGCATACAGTCCTTATTCTTTCTAGTGGATAACACATGAACATAGTTCTAACATAGCCAAGACAGTTCATGGCATAGAGTCCCTATTCTTTCTAGGAGATCGTGCACAGACGTGGTCTTTAACCAGAAGAGATCATGCAAGGTCATACAGTCCTCATCCACAGCAGGGATAGTTCATTGCATACAGTCCTTTCCATCCAGCGGCTAGAGCATGAAAATAGAGTGCTAACCACAACAGATAATACAAGGTCATGCAGTCCTTAAACACTGCAAGGACAGTTCATGGCATACAGTTCCTATTCTTTATAGGGGATAGTGCACCAACGTAGTCTTTAGTGCAATCTGAATGTTATCATTAGAAATTGCAGTATCAGAAAACTAAAGAAAACAGTCATACACGTTGGTAGTAACCATAGAAAAGTAACAATAAGAAGGGGGTAGGGAGCAGGATACCAACGTAGTCTTTAACCATAACACAATGTAAGGTCATACAGTCTTCATCCACAGCAAAGACAGTTCATGGCGCACAGTACCGATTATTTCTAGTGGATAGAGCACCCATGTAGTCTTTAACCATAACAAATAATTTAAGGTCATGCAGACCTCATTCACAGCAAGGATAGTTCATGGCACACAGTCCTTCCCAAGCTTACACCAGAGAATCTTTGTAGTGGACAGAGCATGGACATAAAGTCCTAACCACATCAGATAATGTAAGGTCCTATAGAAGATATACAGTCTTTCCCATGCTTACATCAGAGAATCTTCCTAGTGGACAGAGCATGGACGTAGAGTCCTAACCACATCAAATAATGCAAGGTCCTATAGATGATATACAGTCCTTCCCATGCTTACATAAGAGAATCTTCCTAGTGGACAGAGCGTTGGACGTAGAGTCCTAACCACATGAGATAATGTAACGTCATATAGATCTCAGTCTCATTGAATGCTGCAAGGTTTACTGCCTGTATGCAGGCGGATGCAACAGAGACACACGGTCATTTCATAACGCTAATAAAGAACACCTAACGCACAATGCAACAAGAAACCTGCAACGCACAATGCTTATAACCTGAGCCGATGATCACATTATCACAGCACGGGAAAAAAAATGTCATCCGTCACAGCCAATTACATGGAGCCAAAAGCAATGATGCGCAGTAAGGCCTAAACTACATAGGTTTTCTTATCACTCAGCAGCTTGACATTAACCCCTTGATGACAAAATGTCACAACCTGTAGCTAATCTCCGGCTCCTGAGCGCTTGTGCAGTTAAGGCATTGGGTAGGGGGGCGGCTAGAAGAGGCTGGATCCTGGACCAACATGAGCATCACCTGCCATCAGGTGAGGACTGAGCCATGCAGAGCCCAAGGTGATCATCAGCTGAATCACGAGGTACAACACAGTGATGCTCGAGAAAGGTCATGCGCCACAAAGCCTGTCATTCTCCGTGGAACATCTGCCTGGCTACAGATACCTTAGATCTGCTTTCATCCCGCATGTTACCACATCTACGTTTGCATGTCAATGCACCTTCATTTATGCATTATGCAAAGTCAAGGAGAAACATTTATGATTCTTTGTATGCATTTACTATGCATTTCACTGGAGATTTAACATAAAAAGCAACAAGTCCTATTTCAAAAAAAGAACAGCGCTACACTGCAGAGTTGTGAACCAGCTACATAATTATTATGTGAAAGAGCCCCTTTATTATAACAAGCCTTGGATGAATGCTTTTTAATTACGAACATAAATCACAGGTGCAAAACCGCTTTTCACCTGTATGAGTTTATTGAATAGGTCAAAGATTTATATGGAAGGATCACAAACCAATCAGAATTCATTTTGTATTGGACATAGTAAAATCTGGACGCTGGATGTTCAGGGAACCTACGGACCACTCAATTCTTTTCAAGGGCTCTATAATATGACGACACTTCACATAGAATCATAAACAAGTGTACTACTACATATAGAATCTAATAATACAGAGTCCTGCCCCACTGAGAATAAGGATTACAGGATTAGGAAGATACATTTAAAGCATAGGCGACAATTATTCTCAATTTCCTGAGTTAATCCCACTTTTTGATATTTAGGTCTCAGAAGGTCCCCGCTTCCCTACTGGTACCAATCACACAAGGATAATCTGCAGAAAAACATGGCGAATTAAGGTGGCAATCCACGATAGACTCGGATGCTGGGGACAGTCTGAAGATTTGTCCCTGGAAATACCCCTTGAGCAGCTGCATATTGGGGTGTTTGAATTGGCGAAAATGCGTTATTAACCAGTTCAACAGACAGGACAGAACTAGGATCACAGTCGCCTCGGACTCAAAAGCTAAGCACCCTAAAAACAGTGGTGAAAATCGTCTCGAGACAATCAACACAGCCGCCAACACCCATTTACAGTGCTGCCATTTAACATAGGTGTTGCAAGGTCCTAAACCGCCTCTGCCCATCTTCCTCATGATAAAAATAATGTCTGTTCCCATCTCAGTGCTGCATTGAAAAACACAGCACGTCCATGTTTTGTTTTGTCCTGTGCTTTGAAAACAGAAGTCAATAGCAATGCATCAAAAACACATGACAAATGCATTTTGATGTATTGGCAGCAGGTAACCACAAGCCTTGGTCAATTGGATGTTAGCCCTATCCTAACTTCCAAATCGCATTGCAATTTGTTAAAGCTTCCCTATGATAAAAATGGTGTCTGTCATCATGATGTATTTTGAAAAATACGACGTCTTCATGTCTTCTGCATTTCAATGCGTTAAGAGTGCCATGGAAGTCAACAACAATGCATCAAAACCTGTTGCATGCCCTTTGATGAGTTGGCAACAGGTATCAACAATCCTCGACCTAACCACTGAACCATCACATTCTCAAATCATTCCTCCCCACACAGCTACCTCCTCCTATATCATTTCCCCCTCCTCTTTTAGATTGTAAGCCCTCAGGGGCAGGGCCCAACTTACCATCTTGTCTTGTATTGTAATGTCTTCCTTATGTTGTAAAGCGCTGCACAAACTGTTGGCGCTATATATAAATACTATGTAATAATAATAATCCTTGGTCAATGGTGTCAACTCCACTCCATATCCCAACTTTAAAAACAGTGCGCATTATCGGTGCGTGTTAGCAACACGTTTTTGAAGTTGAGATACGGAGTGGGAAGAGTTGACAACCATCGACCAAGGCTTGTTAATACCCGTTGTCAAGGCATCAACAGGCGCGCAACAGACATTTAGATGCCTTGACTTCTTTTGGACTCCCCAACACATCAAAATGCGGAAAAAGCCATAAATGTGCCAAATTTTTCAAAATACATGATTTTTAGTACGGGGAAGTTGGACACGTGCTTTAGCATACTGCAACATGCCTTTGAAGTTAGGATATAGCGTGGATATAGTTGACCGCCCTTGACCAAGGCTTGCCGGTACCTGTCATTGAAGTCGGGATTTGGAGTGTGTAGCGTTCACTGCCATCAACCAAGGGTTGTTGGTACCCATCTCTGAAGTCAGGATATGGAGTGGGTAGAGTTGACCACCGTCAACCAAGACTTGCTGATACCGGTCTTTGAGATTGGATATGGGAGGGGGTAGAGTATAAAGCCACTTTGTTGGTACCCGGTTTTGAAGTCACGATGATGCTAATGCGCATCAGAAAGCATAAGTTGACGCACGATAACCCACCTAACACTACAGAATTCCGCAACTCTGCGCGCGCACACAAAACATGGGCTCAAAATGTTTTCTAGGGAAGCAAAAGCCTCTGAAAAGTCCACAGCTCTCCACTGGGCTTTAAGACGGCCAACAAATGGTGATGTCGGAATTAAAGGGTAAGTCGTCGTACGGTTGGGTCGGTGCGGCAAACCAGGACTTCCAAGGACAATAAAAAAAAATAGCATGGGTCAATCCTGAGAGCCAGGGACAAGGAAGGCCAGTTGGCATGGATGTGTCATGGAGCATGGCACTCACCTGGCAGACACAGGAGGAGCAGTGCCAGATAGGAGCACTGCGGCATCCTCATCCCCCCGAGCTCGGCTCCTTAGCACCGGATCTCAGTGTCTTCTCATTGCGCGGATCCCCCGGTGCAGCGCTGAGAGTCCCGGTGCCATCCACATGCAGCAATCCCTATGAGGCTGCGGGCATTCGGCTGGTGGTGTGCAGCGCTTGCACAGTGCCCGTCCCCCGATCCTGGCACTGTGTAATCCCTACGAATGTCTCCTCTTCCCCTCCTCCTTCTCCTCGGCTAGGTCTGATTTACAGCCCGTCTGCTGACACCGCCGACTCTCCCCCTCCGCGCTCCACTTTATTCTGCGTCCTTCTCCCCTCTCTGCCTCCCAAGCCTGCCACAAGCGCATCAGACCTCACGGGCTTCCGGAGGGGGGTGATAACCCTGGACCGGGGAAGGGGAAGCCGGGCTCACCGCGGGAACCCCAAGGTTAATCAGCCCGAAATTAGATCCCCATCAAAGCCTGCATTGCAGTATGGAATCATATCATTATTTGTTTGTACAACATGACTCTGGACAGCAGATGTGCAAACACAAAGGAGAGCACATGGCGCAAGCGGTGCAAAAGAATGATCATTGTTTCACTTTTTAGAAATTCATTTTGCACAAAAAAAAAACTATTTCAGAAAGTTCGCTTCGATTTTCTGATGATGAATAGGGTCCAATCGATGGTCGGATTCGACCGTTAAAAAATGGGTAGAAAGTATTTCCCGGGCGAATTAAATTCTAACAGCGAATGTGGTTTTTTGATCAGGAAACTCAATTGATTCCCCCAAATGGAAACAAAATCTCGAAATACATTCAACAAGTGACTGGTGGAGTTATCGAATGTCCTAGTCATTTTTTTCATATGAATGTTGGTATGAAAGTCTTTTAGTGTATGACCGGTGTTCTGTTGAGGTGGCCAACTCGTCAAGATCTCCAACCCGTGACGTGACATCCGTAGTAGATTACGACGAGATGGCGCTAGTGCGCGTTTGCCAGCCGTCACAGTTTTTGCAATCCTCGTTGACTTCTCCACTTGCCCATGCGGCTTCGAAAATTGTCATTGAAGTTCTCCAACTCCCGTCTCGACGAGTTGGAGAATTCGATAGAACACCAGCTTTATACCGTTTACTTCCGTGCCACCGACCCACATGATATATTGTTACAATAAACAGGACTTTTAAAGTAGTATTAAACTCTCAAACTTGTATCAACAATGAATCCAGATCAAACAAACACACATTGCCCAGCAAAGGAATGCATTCAATGTTTCCCCAAGCTCTTACAGTGGCGTCACTTCCGGCCAGTCCGACATCAGACGAGCAGCATCGCTGATGGGGCCTCAGCTTGTCTCGAAGCCGCCGGAGCGGCAATGCTGGAGCCCTGCGCTGCTAGGGCCAGGCCTCCGCCTCCTCGCCCCTTCACCGTCGGCCGATAGTCATGTAAGGGACCCGGGTGGGCCCCCCAGGCTGCCCGGGCCCCTTACATGAGTATCGGCCGTACCCCCCCTGATGGCTGCCCTGGCCGCCACCCACCGCCTCCCACTGACAGCCAGCTGACAGCTCGATCATTGGCCCTGCATGCTACCGTTGTGGTCACCACTCTCCTCTTCTCTTCCCCCACTTCGACTAGTAAACTGTCCCTTGGAGTCCTCACATGTAAGGCAGATCTATGGAACCTTCATTAGATGTGATGAAGCTTGCCTAGCCCACCTGAGAGTCCACATAGCAACCTGAAAGCCTGCATAGCCACCTGAGACCCCACACAGCCACCTGAGAACCCACATAGACACTTGGGACCCAACACAGCCACCTGAGAGCCAGTATAGCCACCTGAGACCCCGTACAGCCACCTGAGAGCCCTATAGCCACCTGAGACCCCACACAGCCTCCAGAGAGCCCGCATAGACACCGGGGACCCCACACAGCCACCTGAGAGCCCACATAGACACCTGGGACCCCACACAGCCACCTGAGAGCCCTATAGCCACCTGAGAGCCCACACAGCCTCCAGAGAGCCCGCATAGACACCGGGGACCCTACATAGCCACATGAGAGCCCACATAGACACCTGGGACCCCACACAGCCACGTGAGAGCCTGTATAGCTGAGAGTCCTCATCGTCCACTGCAAGCCATACCCCAGCGCAGGCCCCCTCATCTTCAGTCATTGGTTGCTAGGACCGCTGGCATCCTAGGAACCAATGACGTCAAGTGTCCACCTCCTCTGCAGTCATTGGTTGCTAGGACCGCTAGCATCCTAGCAACCATTGATGTTAGGTGTCCACCTCCTCTGCAGTCACTATGTGCTAGGACCACTTGCAACCTAGCAACCATTGACTTTAAATGTGTTCCCTGCCCTCAGCATTCGGCCGTCCTCAACAGGGTTTTACTTTAGCTGCAGATAATCTTGTGACACCTTACAACAAACTCACAACCACCCGCTCATAAATCTAGTGTTCAGTGCATGCTCAAAAAAGCAGAGGAAATGTTAATTGTGAAATAACCTTTTGTGCAAAAGACTTTTGAAAGGTCTAGCGAGTACTATCTTATGTTTGTAGTTAGCTAAAGGTAAACAAGGCCTTGTTTAACATGAACACTCCTGTGTACGGAATAAATCCTCTCCTAAAGAAGAGCGATAAAAACACGGTTGTAAAATATTTTACATAATACCTGCCTGAAATACGAGCATATTCGCTATTATTTCATATGGGTTAGTTAAAAATTAAATGCAATATCTTATTACTGCGGCTTTTACGACACATCAAAAGATTATGTAGTCCTCCTCTTGAGTTATCCTAAAGACCTACTTACAGAAGATCTTAAGGTGATGACACATGCTGTGATCCTTCTGCCCGGGGCAATGTAGTTTTGGTCCAGGTTCCCTGTGACTAAAACTTGGACAAAACTGTCTTTTCATCTGATTTCCAAATGTTGGTAGTGAATCCCAGCTTCATCTGTAAGTATTTTATAATGTACCAATATCTGTACAAATATTAGCTGAAATTACATATATAGGAACTCTTCAAGTTCAGTAATAGACACCTAAGGTGGGCCCAGAGCTGTAGATGAAGCTTGCCCTCTGTGCTTTTTTTCTGGTGCTGGATCTCCATCATCGGAGCCTGCAGGTACACAAGCACTCAAAGCAACCCATCTACAGGTGAAACTAGAATAATTAGAATATAGTGCAAAAGTAATGGCAGTAAGTGCTGCAAAAGGGGCCCAAACCAAGTACTGAGTACATATACATGCTTGTACTTTTCAGAGGTCCGATATTGTTCTATGTACAATCCTTGTTTTATTGATTGCATGTAATATTCTACTTTTTTGAGGTTGTGGATTTGGGGTTCTTGGGGTTTTCATGAGCTGTAAGCCATAATCATCACAATTATGACAAATCACTCCTTGATATTATCTTGCTTTGCATGTAATGAGTCTATCTCATATATTAGTTTCACTGCATAAGTTGCATTAGTGAAATAAATGAACTTTGCACGATATTCTAATTATTCGAGTTTCACCTGTATGTTAGAGTGGACCTTTCAGTAATTACAAACGTTTTCCAAAAAGACAGGGGTGTTTGAGGAACCAAACTTGACTGTAACATGCTGTGATCCTTCTGCCGAAGCAATGTAGTTTTGGTACAGACTCCTTTTGGCACAAAAACTTGGACCACGCTGGTTTTTTATCTGATTTCCAAATGTTGGTGGAGCCTTCCACACCTCCATCTGTAAGCCTTATATAATGTCAAAGATCTGTACAAATATTGAATAATAGCTTAAATTACATGTATAGCAACCCTTCAAGTTCAGTAATAGGCACATAAGGTGGGCCCAGAGCAGTAGATGAAGCTTGACTCTGTCCTTTTTTTCTGGGTTTGGATCTCCAGCATCGGAGCCTGCAGGTACACAACCTTCAGCACTCAAGGCAACCCATCTATGATAGAGTGGATCTTTCAGTGATCACAAGTTTCCCAAAAAGATGGGCATTTGGGGTACCAAACTTGTCTATAACATGTTGTGATCCTTCTGCTGAAGCAATGTAGTTTGGGCCCAGACTCCCTTTGACTACAAATATTGATTGATAGCTGAAATTACATGGGGCTGGAGCTCCATCATCGGAGCCTGTAGGTCAGCGGTGTCAAACCTATGGCACGCATGCCACCGAGGGCCCTCTGGTGGCACACGAGCCTAGGCAGGGGTATCGAATTCGTATGGCCCGATGCCCGGCACAGGCAGTACTGGGTGCTGGGCAGTTAGTTTTTTCTACATATAGTTCTGCTTTGGGCAAGCAGGCCTAAATGTACAGCGGGGAAGGTGCCGCTCATTTAGTACAAGTGATCTCGGTGATCACTTGTTTGCAGCCTGCAGGTCCCCCCTGCTGCCTCTCTCCCTGCTGGCCGCCTTCCTCCCCGCTCTTCTGGGGGACACTGGACCACGGCAAAGTAGTTCAGCATGGAGAACAAGGAACAGAGAGGAGAAGCGGAGAAGTGATAAAAAAGTAAAAAATATTAAAATCAATACAAATGATAAAAAAAGTAAAAGATAATAAGATTAAAGGAGAACTATGGGGTTAAGTCTTTTCCCCATAGTTCTCCTTAGGGTAACGGGATGACACAAACTAGCGTCCTCCCGTCACCCTAGGCTCAGTACACTGCGAGCTGTAGCCCGCGGTAAACTGAGACGCCGCAGTATACCGCAAGCAGCTGCTCGCGGTATACTGAGACGCCGCAGCTGAAGCGGATCCCAACAATTGTGCCGGGATCCGCCCAGCTGCGTGACTGACAGCTGGCTCTGCCTATCTAAAGGCAGAGCCAGCTGGCCCCGCCCCCTCCCCGTCCGTTCCGCCAGTCAGTGCTGGAGGATCGGAGCGGGGAGGGGGGAATCCAGCCCCTCCCCTGTCACGGCAGAGAGCCATGACAGGATCGAGAGGTAAGCGAACGCCGGTATGTGTTCGCTCACCTCCCGATCTACTGAGCCGACCTGTGACAGTCTCATTGTCACAGGTCGGCTAGAACTATGAGGTGAGTGAAAATCACTCACCTCATAGTTCTCCTTTAATAAAAATGTTTTAAAAAATATAAAAAAGTTAAATAGAAATTAAAAAAATAAAAAAGTGATAAAAAAGTAAAAACTAATAAATAAAGAAAAAAAAATGTTCAAATGTTTGAATATGTGTGTTTCCATATTTTGCCTAAGGCAGTGATGCTGAACATTGTTTAAACACCAGTGCCCAAACTAAAACACAATACCAAACTTATTTTCAGTGTTGACACTTTGAGATAAATAAATAGATTTTGCATTGCAGTTTGGGCACTCGGACTCGTTCACCATCACTGCAGTAGGTACACAAGCTCTAGCTCTCAAAGCTACATCTCTGTGTTGATGTGGACCTTTCAGTAACCATAAGGCTAGGTTCACACCTGCACTACACCGCACAACACCCGGAACGCGCGTCCTGGGATCGTGCTGTCCTGTACAATGCAGGCAGCAATTGCCGCCCGGCCCCATTGATTTCAATGTGGTGACATCCGCGAGGCAATCGCAGAAAAAAGGTACAAGTACCTTTTTTTTGCGATACACAACACGCTCGTGTTTGGAAGCACGGGCAGAATGGCGGCGGGAAACCACGCTATCTGCCCAACGCGACTAGGGCGCCATTAGAAAATAATGGCACCCACAGCGCGATCGTTTCCCCCCCTTAAGCGGCTCAGCGTTTTCCAAAAAGATGGGGACTTTTAAAGTATAAAACTGAGTTGGGCTTTAGTTGCAGTGAATGTTGGATAATATAACTAGTAGCTGACTGATTGCTGTCACTGGATTCAGTTAATTAAAATGATATATTAAGGCTTACCACTGTACAGTTCAATCATGCAACATGCACCAACTCAGCAATCACCAATATATTCAGAATTAACAGCGTTTAGCTGCAGTCCCTGGGATGACTAAACATGAAGATGTGCTATTCTTGGTAATGATTGTCACCTAGGAAGTGTACATATCAATAATGGTCATTGAAAGTGCTTAAAACTTAGCAGCAACAGTCACAGAGATAACACCTAGCAGCAATTGTTCAATTTACTGATAAGTAACTTCAGTCGCTGAAATGATAAGCGGATATCAATACTGGGACCGGTATGTTGCCATAACCATATAACAATAAAGTGCACCAGAACATAATGCTCTGGGAAGCATTGCCTTTCCTTTTCTGTCTTGTGCAATCTATCTTCTAACACAATAGGGGTGGGTGGATCACAAGAGTGCATGCGTTACTTTAAGAGCCTTTTGGCAGGTAACAGTTCCATAAATGTGTTCCAGCTCAGTTTTCTGGCTGGCTGTTGGCCAGTTCCCCTTTAAAATATAAAGTTTGTATTCCAGTTAAACTAACGTCATACCTTTGATAGCACTTTGCGGTCCTCTGTGACATTATAATGGATGGTGCAGCTACATCAAGCAAAGCGGTAGCAAAATGTTTCTAGGATGGTTTTGTCTTTTTCTCCTTTTATTAAAGCAGACCTACTATGCCAAATGGAAGATCGGATTTTTTGCAAGCCCATTGCCCCCCTGGCCTCCTAACACAAATCGCTTCACTTATAGAAAATCAACTTACCTTTGACAGGAGGTAACTGTACCCCCCTAGGGGGCTTGAAATCTCATGAGAACACATTCCTGCCCATTGCAAGAGTGCTTTCTCGCAGCATTTCAAGCACTAGAAGGCATTGGTGAGGCATGGTAACATCACCTGTGCCCCATGGAAGCATCGAAGGTCACGGTCTAGGTAAGTCATTTTTTTATGCAGACACTGTGTTTGCTTTTCAAATGGCATTTTAAACTATTTGTGTTGGGGCACTAAAAGCAAAAGGCGTACCTTCCTATTGGCAAGGAAAGTCAGAACTCCAGACACAGAGCAAAATACAATACTGAAATACATATCATATATGCACAGCCAGGTCCCGGACTACCCATAAGGCTACACTACAAAGAAGTAATACAGCCTGGTCCTGGACCCACCTCAGCCTGTGACTGGACAATAAAAGAACAGCAGAATACTGATGAGGTCTGATGACTGATGACTTTGCTCTCTTCTACTAAATCAGGGGTTGTCAACTCCGGCCCTCCAGCTGAGCTTTAACTACAAATCCCAACATGCCTGTGCCCCTGGGAGTCATGCCTGTGGCTGTCAGTCTTGCAATGCCTCATGGGACTTGTGGTTCCACAACAGTTGGAGGGTCGGAGTTGCTCACCCCTGTACTAAATGCACTGCAAGGGTAAAGTGCTTGTTTTGGTCTAGGGGCAAAAATAAAAAAGATATCCCCACCTGATCCTCGGTCCTGCGGCAGTCAGCGCTCACCTCTCTCCCTCCGCACTGGTGATGCAATCTCCCTCGGTGTCCTAATGCCTAAGGCCCCTTTCACACTATAGCATTGCATGAATGTGCATTGCGGTGATGCACATTCATGTGCAGTTGTTTCCTGCATTTGTCGCGCATTCCCATTTCTTTCAGTTGGCTCCTGAACACGCAGCAAATGCAGGAAAGTAGTGCATGTAGCAAAATCTGCAACATGTGTTCTGTGTTTTTGCCCGCATGAACACGCAGGAAAACCGTGCATTTTCCTGGCCGCGTTTAAAGTGCCATTACCTAGCAAGGACACTGCAAGCACGGTGCGTGTTTTATTATTGTTTTTCAAAATGTGCAGTTTTTGCCACGTTTGGCGCACATTCCCGGCACACGATGGCGTGAATGCTGCCTAATGGGGCTGCTTTAGAAGTGATGATGTCATGGGTTCCTTAGACCACCTGAGCCCAGGGGAAAAGAGGCTGTGGGGACCAGTCGAGCAGCCAGATGAGAGTGAGGATCAGGTGAGGATATCTTCTTTATTTTCGTTTCAAGACAAGACCAAAACAAGCATTTAAAGAGGAACTGCAGGATTTATTTAAATTGACCTTTGCAGTGGGGCTACCATCGCACTGCAAGGATTCATTTAAATAACTCCTCGTTAAGTTTAATTGGCCAAACTGATATCACATTCTATCAGGGCCCTGTCACACCATCAGGAGTGCATTTTAGTGCGTTCGGCCTCTGGAACGCACTGGAATGCAACCCGGCCGGCTCACTTTGTTTTGAGGTGGGAGGGGGCGTGGCAGTGCATTGAACTCAATGGCACTGCAGCCACGCCCCCCCCCCCCCTCGCCCACGGTGCGATCGCTGGCACCAGAACGCGTGGCACATGAGTGCCTGCATTTCCGGTCCAGTGCAATCTGCAAAAAATATAGTGTTCGCACCGCAGGGGCGTGGCTGCAGTGCCATTGAGTTCAATGCATTGCCACGCCCCTCCTGCCCCCCCCCAAAAGTGAGCCGGTCGGGTTGCGTTCCAATGTGTTCAAGAGGCTGAACGCATTGGAACGCACTCTTGATGGTGTGACTGGGCCCTCAAAGCGGATATTTATATTGACTCTACCTTTCCACGGACGGTCAGAACTCCCGGAATCTATTCTGAGTTTTATTATTCTAGTTTGGAATATTGTGGAGTTTTTAGAACTTTGGTCTTCTCTATAGTTAATGTTACACAGTAAAAGTTCTCTAGTGTGAAACTTCGACACAAAACATCCTCATATAGTACAATGTGTAACTAGCTGGTTTGATGATACCGACTCACCTTTAAGATCATCTGTGCGGAAGGAACAGTTTATCTCGAGCCAATAAAACCATTGAAATGATGGGAATACCGGCTGTGCCGACGGGTAAAACATCATAAAAAATAATCACAACGTGCAATCATTCTGTAAGTGTTCATTTTACAAGTCTGCATGGAAATATTCCAGACTTCTCACAATATACAACAACAGTACCATTAATAAAAAGCTCCAGATTATATTTTTGGTGGACCTATCAGAGGATAGATTTTTGCATGTTACATGCATGTGTGCAAAGTAATGTATAAGCTCAATGCAGAACTTCAAAATAATAAGAAAAAAATGAATAGATATTAAAGGATAAAAAAAATTAAAACAAAAAACAAAACTGGCTTTTGCTGCAATATTTTAGTGATATTAATGGACTACAATCTCACGTTTAGTTTACTAATTTGTATTGAGATTGTAGTCCATCACAGGAGCGAGCTTGGAGCGGTGACTACTTTACAACACACACAGGGGAACAGAAGTAGCCCCCCTCCAGAAGGAAGGACAGTGTCAGCACCAATTCAGAGATGATTTGGGGATCTACAGCCGAGTGATACACAAATAAGATACATTGTTGTTAAAGGAGAACTATGAGGCGAGTGCTTTTCACTCACCTCATAGTTCTAGCCGACCTGTGACAATGAGACTGCCACAGGTCGGCTCAGTAGATCGAGAGGCGAGCGAACACATACCGGCGTTCGCTCACCTCTCGATCCTGTAACGGCTCTTTGCCGTGTCAGGGTAGGGGCTGGATTCCCCCCTCCCCGCTCCGCCAGCGCTGATTAGCGGATCGGGAGGGGGCGGGTACAGCTGGCTCTGCCTCTAGATAGGCAGAGCCAGCTGTCGCTCACGCAGCTGGGCGGATCCAGACATAATTGTCGGGATCCGCTTCATCTGCGGCGTCTCAGTAGCTCGCGGTATACTGTGGCGTCTCAGTATACTGCGAGCTGTAGCTCGTGGTATACTGAGCTTAGGGTGACGGGAGGACGCTAGTTTGTGTCCTCCCGTTACCCTAAGAAGAACTATGGGGAAAAGCCTTAACCCCATAGTTCTCCTTTATTAGTTAGCGTACTTGAATGCATTTTTAAGATTTAACTCCTGAGTTTAGTGTCACTTTAAAGAAGAAGTATCACCGCCTATTCAATATAAGATACATCTTTATGAAATCCCCCCAGGGGACCAAGTGCATGTAGCACTTGGCCCCGTTCCAATCTGTCATGTGGCTGCTGAGCAGAGTGGACGGACAGTTTGCTGCTTCTAGCAAAGAGATGAATATATAATTAGGTGTGAGTGACAGCGCTGGTCTCTGGCACTTGGGGGTCTCTGCAAACACCACTGTAATTTTTATGTTTTAAGTGCAACTGTAATGTTTGCTGGATAGAATTAGCAGTTTATCAGCTAGTCTCACTTGCCTAGAATTGTGGGTATTTAAAAACCTAACATTTAACATCTCTTATTTGCTCCCTTCTGGTCTGTACCAGACCAGAAATCTCAGAAGTGAAAAACTTCCTGTTCGCTCTGCCCATGCTGCATTCAAATTGGTTTAATTCATTCGCTACAAATCCCATCCTGTCTCTGTCTCTGGGAGTCATGCCTCTGGCTGTCAGAGTCTTACAATGCCTCATGGGACTTGTAGTTCCACAACAGCTGGAGTGCCAAAGCTTAGCTACCCCTGATCTACTTGTTTTGGTCTAGGAGCGAAAATGAAGAAGAAATACTTATCTGATGCTCGGTCCTGCAGCACTGACCACCACTCACCTTTGACGCCTCCGCTCCGGTGGTGGAATGTCCCTTGGCGCCTTCAAATTAGGCCTGGTTCACACCTAGGAGTTTTTGAGCAGTTTGAAAAGCGCCTTTGAATGCCCAACACAAGAAATCCGATGATTTTCAATGGCCCTGGTTCACACCTGAGCAGAAAAGTGCCAGCAGGAAAACGCCAAACATCCGAAAAGGTACATGAGCATCTTTGGGCAGTTAAAAGCACTTTTTTGCCCCATAGACTTAATTGCAAATGCCAGAAAACTCGCGGCAGAAGCATGTTGCACATTTTGGTGAGCATTTTTGCGTGTTTAAACACGCCTTCTTCCATTGCCCACAGTGTTTTATGAGCTGCCAATCAAAATGCGCGTCTTCATGTTCGCGCGTTAAAACATGCATACAAATGTGCACAGCGTACATAAACACGCAAGTAACCGCGTGCTTTTAATGTGTATACAAACGCGCAAAAATGGTGCTGCCTAGGTGTGAATCAGGCCTAATGTATTGTAATAGACATCATGATGACGGGACCTTAGACTGCCAGACCCCAGGCCAGAAGAGGCTTTGGGGGTCGGTCTCTCAGCCAGGCAGGGCCGAGGATCAGGTAAGTATATCTTCTTTCTTTTCCTCCCTAGACCAAAACGAGCAGTTAACCCTTACAGTGCGAGGGTAGCGCCGCTGCAAGGGTTAATTTTTATATATCCTGGAGTTCTCTTCTAATAATAACTTCACACTCAGGGTTGCTGTTGAAGGTTCTGCAGATATGGTGCCCAGTGGTTGAACTCCATTAAACGTTTGTGCCGCTACTTATTGAGCCTATAAATTCATATGTTTTTTATTTCTTTATTGTTTTATTACAATTGTTACAAATGCAATAATAAATGTAACAATAAAAAGAAAGTTCTCAGTGTTTATGGCTTTGATGTTATTAGCGGTGCCACTTTTTGTACCTATCACAGTGTTTGCATTCAGCTATAGCCCATTATTATATTTTCTCCCTGGCTCAGTATTCCTTCCCCGGTGACACTTTCCTATGCAATGCCCACAGCTGCCCATTCCACTCTCAGATGTGTAAATTCCAAACCCGCCATCGTCATTTACGTTCTGCTTGTGACACAGCTGACACACATGCCATCTTCCTGGGGGTTTAACAGATTAAAGGTTGCACAGCGAGTTCAAAGATTTTTCAATAGGAGGTTCTCCACTTGCTGCATAGAAAGTTTGAGGCCCGGTGCAGACTTACGCGATCCGGGATCGCGCGTCCCCGGATCGTGCGGTCCTTCACAATGCAGGCCGCGATTGCCGAGCGGCCCCATTGATTTCAATGGGGTAACATCCGTGCGGCAATCTCAGTAAAAAGGTACATGTACCTTTTTTTTGCGACACACGACTCGTGTTCAGAAGCACGGGCGGAATTGCGCCATCTGCCGGCGCGACTGGGGTGCAATTAGAAAATAATGGCATCCACAGCATGTCGGTGCACACCTTGGCGACTCCTGACCACGTGGCAATGCCGTGTGGAATCAAGCACGATTGCTGCGCGGTGAGGTTTCGCCTAGGTGTACACCGGCCCTGATTTAGGACGGACACTGGTTTTCCTCTGCTTCTGACCCTTGGCTTCTGTGTCAGTTTATATCAGGGGTAGGCAACCTCGGCACTTCAGCTGTTGTGGAACTACAAGTCCCATGAGGCATTGCAGGACTCTGACAGCCACAGCCAAGACTCCCAAAGGAAAAAGCGTGATGGAGTTTGTAGTTTTTACCACAGCTGTAATGCCGAGATTGCCTACCCCTGATTTATATTATTATTCCAAATTTTTAAATGTTACTTGAATGCTACAGGATTCTGATTTTGATACCGGTGGTAAGGCTAGCTAGTCAACTGTACAGCACCATCCAGACTGGGAGAGGGAAGGGCACCAGTGGGCGGTAAGGTTAGCTGGCAAGAAACATTCTGACTGGAAGGGAAAGCAGAGTGAGCAGAAAGATGACTCATTGCCATGCTGTTGCTGTGTCTTTGCTGTCCAATCACAGGCCATGGGTGGTGAGGTGACCATGCTCTATTGCCTAACTACGGTAGAGGAAAAGCAGTCACAGTATGGCTGTGCTGTCTGGTAGCGGAAAATCTTCCCTAAGGGGGCAGGCTGCAATAAGAAGTTCCCAGCCTATGTAAATCTAAATTCCAAAGGAGCACATTTAAGAGGCACCGAGATTTCTGTGCTCACTCATATCGTCCTGGTGCAGCAAAGTTTGCAAAAAATGTTACTGGCACTGGCAAGGCAGCTCCCATACAAGATAGGCCTCCCTTGTAGGTTAACCAGAGGTGACTCAATGTTCAGAAATAAAAGGCGCCAACTGGGGGTCCCTAGGCATCTCGATGCCTGGGGGGGGGTCAGCCTTGATGCAGGTTGCGTGGGTGGAAGGGTTCGGTTAGTTGCTCTTGGTGCAGCTCGTGGGGCACGTTCCAGGGAGGAGGGTGGAGCGTGGTGCATGGTGTCACCGGTTGCCAGAAGCTGGGTGGGACGCCAGCCAGGGCTTCCCGCTCAGCTCCTGGCAACCATTGGCGTCACTGAGCTGGGCAGGACACCCGTCAGAGTGTGCCAGGTTGCTAAGAGCTCTTAGCAACCTAGCACACTCTGGCTGGAAAGGGACAATGCCACCCCCCCATGTGACCCAATGAGATGCCGCCTCAGTCAACTTTGTGTTCTCAATCTCTTTTTCTATTTTAAAATGGAAATATCAGGGGTCTGTTTAGATCCCTAATATTTCCCCAAAGCCCCTAAAAGTAAAGTTTATTTTTAAAAAATTGAAAAAGTTAAAATAAAAAAACATTTTCAGTTTCGGCCTGACAATTTTTTTTATTTTGGTTTTGAAATTTTCAATTCGGTGCACCTCTAATGGATATGTCCTTTAAGATATGTGTCTCCATGGTCCAACTTTTTGTACCATAGTTTATACAATGTACACATCTCTGGATGACATCATCTCCTGTGAATAGAAAACATGGAAATACTTAACTTACATGTGTAAAGATGAAAGTGTGGGGTATACCTTCCAGGCATATATGAAATAGGTCACCCAGATATAAATATAGATGCACACACATACTTAGAGACATGTCTGCATAGCTATCAAGCAAAAACATTGGCAATGACCCTTACAGCACAGCTCAGGTTTAGCTCTGTGTAAGCAAGTGTACGTGCGTATGTGTGTGGGTGTTAGCGTGTATTCAGGGCATAGGTTCATACCCATGTGAAAGTTTGTGAACGTACCTGCATATATCTGCCATACTACCGTGTGCAGCCATTAAAGGGTATCTTTGGTCAAAAGCTAAAAATAATCTGTATTTTTATATTGAATTTCCACAAGTTCTCGCCCACTCCTAATAACCAGATCCATCTAGAAGTTTGTAAACTTACTTATTGAAGATGCTCATAGGATGGACTTCCTCAAGGCACTGACACCAATTTCACTCAGACCTGGGAATATGAACTTCCTTGTATCAATGTTTTTCCTTGTCTGACTTCTGAACTACAACTCAACGTCTGAACAATGTATCATTATCATTGCTTGCTGCAAGCAATGCATGATGGGATATGTAGTCTTGAGAAATTGAGATTGCATCAAATCAAGCAGCAGGGAAAGAAATGCAAAGCCCACTGGGAATCCAGGAAGTTGTTGAACTTTATGGGCAGATGGAAGGCAGCACTCACCGCATGCCATAACAGTAGAGTATATGCTGGGACTTTACATCTCCTTTAATTTATGGGCGGCTGTATGCAGCGCCTGTGACCTCCAAGGCCGGGAAATACAGCTGAATTTTACACGCACAGCTCCCACGCACCCAAAATCCACTTTTGTATTAGTTGGGCCACACTTTATCTGTACCATGTTATGAAGCCGTAATTGCCCTTCAATACTTATGGGTGTATTTATAAAACATTTGCAGAGCTGTTCGCTGTGCGATCATCTGACTTTTAAGCCTCATTCACATGGACTTGCATGTCCGTGCAGAAACCTCTGCCCTGGAGGGACATTTGGTGCGTGTAGTCGCTTTTACATCCCTATGGCAGTATGCAGCAGCTGCACACGGTTACACGCCGACCCAGTCATGCACATCAACACAGGTACGGATGCAAGCCCTTGAATGGAGATTGTTTGACATGCATCCGTACCTTAACAGATGCGCAAGTTCGGGTCGGCGTGTAGCTGTGCGCTGCCTCGTCCGGTCATAGAAATGTGCAGCCAGCTGTATGTGGAAATACGCATCACCTGTCCCTCCCTGGCACAGGTCTCTGCACAGACCTGCACCTTGTATGGCTGTACAAGTCTGTGTGAATGAGGCCTAAAAGTCAGATGATCGCATAGTGAACAGCTCTGCCTAAGTATTGAAGGGCAATTACTGCTTAATGCCTTAGATTCTCACTACTTTATGGCCAAAAGATGGAGCTGTAGAGCATATGAAATTCCTATGTTCGTCGGCTCCAATTCCTATGCTCCTCGGCTCCATCTAGTGGCCATAAGGCAGTGCAAATCTAAAAGTCAGATGTTTGCACAGCAAACAGCTTTACAAACATTTTATAACTATAACCCTAGGTATTGAAGGGCATTTACTGCTTCAAATCTTAGATTCACACTACCTTATGACCATTAGATGGAGCCGTGGCGCATAGGAAATTGCTTTGCTCCGCGGCTCCAATTCCTATGCTCCTCGGCTCCGTCTAGTGGCCATAAGGCGGTGCAAATCTAAAAGTCAGATGTTTGCCTAGCGAACAGCTCTGCAAGCATTCTATAACTATACCCCTAAGTATTGAAGGGCATTTACTGCTTGAAATCTTAGATTCATGCCAACTTATGACCATTAGATGGAGCCATGAAGCATAGGAAAGTTCTTTGCTCCTCGTCTCCAATTCCTATGCTCCTCGGCTCCATCTAGTGGCCATAAGGCGGTGCAAATCTAAAAGTCAGATGTATGCACAGCGAACAGCTCTGCAAATATTTTATAAATACACCTCTTAGATACTTTTTTGTGGAGTGAAGGCCTATCCAATACAGAGCTAATTTTATTATAAATACTTTGTAATTAAGGCTTTGGGAGGGGCAAATTTGTTTATTGACCACAAGGAAACACTGGGGGAAATGTGTAGTCTATTCAACAAGAAAAATGATCTCCAGTCTGCCATCCAAAAATGTTGATTCTTTAATAGCCAAAAGGAAACAAGTGGGACAATGTATCGGAGACAAAAAAGAAGTTACATTGGGTAAAAGCGTAGGAAACACTAATAACAAGGTGGAGTGACCCTTGAAATGAGTCAGAGAACGACAGTGACTCTGTCGGTGTGCTATGAACATACAGATAATTGTATAGCAGGAAAACCGAGGAGAGATTATAGCGTGTCAAGGGAAGACAAGCAAACATAGTGTACATATCATATATAAACCGTACACATTACATGTGCATAATGATACACGCAGAGGGATCGTAATCCTGGGGGTATCTCCTTATTCTTCTTCAGCCTCTATGTCTGGCGCCAGTGAAACAAAAAACATCTCATTATTAGAACCGCAGGAGGACAGTCCAAAAACAGCAGGTTTTATCCTCCATTCTTAAGAAAATATTATTAGCATGCCAGGGTCTGAGCCGGGGAGGAAAGCCCAGACGTTCACCAGGCTAGAATGACAAAGACAAGCCGTCCAGAGCTGATAGGATTTTCTTGTGATGGGGCTGAAGGAAGCACAGCTGGAGAGACCAGTGATGGATTAAATCCTCTCTCTGACATCTCCGTTGGGAAAGGGTTTGTTTTAATAATTTCATAGTAGGGCAGCTCATATATTTGGGGGCCTTGTCCCTTCTGAAAGGAACCTTGTGTGTCGTTGCTTTTGGAGTGGTAGAGTGAACCTGTGGCCAGGCTATGGACTTCAAGTATTTACATATTCTTAACAAAATTTACGAGCCCGCACTCATCTCCGCAGCTGCAGGCACTCTGGAGCAATGCATCCTCAAACTTCACAGCAGAAGCATTGTGTTGGCCACTCAGCACCCGCTGCTTTCCCTTCTGCAGCAATGGCTTAACAGTCCAGCTTCCCCTTTAATAGCTCCTGCTCTGTGTTTACTTTAGAAACTAGAGGGCTGCAAAATAACCACTGGGAGAGTGGAGCAGGGGAGCTGAGCTGCTGAGTCACTGCTGGGAGAGGTGAGTAGTAAGAGGAGAGTGGGGTGAGGTGAGCTGCCTTCGGTGCTTCTCTGTAAACTTTAATGCATTTCTCCACAGTGCTAGCAGCTACAGAGGTCAGTGAGGGCTTGTTTACAAACTCACTTACTGCTTGGGTAAAGCTGAACTCCTGCCTTTCCTTCAGTCTTGCACAGTTGTACAGGCTCCTCTCCCGTGCTAAGAATGCTTATTCTGATTAGAATGCACGGTGTGAGCTTCACACAGTGTGCATTAGAAGCAGCAGCAAGTCAGATGGAGACCATCTCATTTCCTGGCTGGAAGATATCTGCATCATCTAGTCCTTTTGCCCGAAGCACACAAATCCTACGCTTGGGAAGTTCTTATTAAACATGGTGCTCGGAAATTCCTATACTCTTTAGCTCCATCTAGTGGTGGAAATACCATGCGAACAACATTTACACAGATACACGCTTGTCAGAACGTCTGTACATCAGCCCCATAGTAAGTATTTTCTGCAATAAAAATCCTGCCTGGTTGGTTTTACTTTTTCCTTTAAGTTCCACTTTAATAGAGAAGAAAGGGGGTACCAATGGCCCTTTTTTACGAGCTGATCAGAGTTTAGCTTTAATTATTTACTGTCCCAGAATAAAAAGTGTTTGCATACGATTCTGGATCCAGTTAAAATCTTTTTTATTTATTCAAGGCATAAAACCAAACATAGCAGTCCAGCTATCTTGTTTCAGCCATAAGAGGCCTTGACCATAGCTATGATTCATGCCATATGCAGTGCGTTCTGGTTCGTGCCCGGAATGCACTGTATTGCATAAAGCAAGCCTCCCGTGTTTTGGGGCGGGTGTGATCACCTGCACCAGAACGCGGGTACAGCAATGCAGTGCCTTGGTTGTGCACGGGGGTTCCGTGGAACTGTATTGGAGGAAGGAGGTAAAGTGCTTTCTGTTCGTCTTGTGAGCTTATCCTGATTTCCAGAGACAGCACCACGCTTTGTCCATGAAAATGTCTTATTTCATGTTTTGTCTCCAAAAGTTCTCCAACGGGAACACAGAAAAAAACCTGACAGAGGCTCTAAAATGTCCCCCACTCTGTTTAAAATTAAATCATGTAGTGTATTTCCATTTTTGCAGGCAAATTGGGATATTGTAAGGTTGTAAGGTCTTTGGCCAGCATGACCCGCAGTTTGTCCCTTTACTTTCACTTTCCAAATGCTCAGAGTAGCCTGGAATCTACACAAAGGCCTTCACCAAAGAAACAGCTAAAAGGTATCAAATTAGGGTTGCCACCTGTCCAGGATTCACCCGGACAGTTCGGGTTTTGATTCACCCGGATTCACCCGGACAGTTCGGGTTTCATGGCAGCAGAAACCCGGACACGAGATGTCAGGCAGACAGAGGCAACCAAAATTAAGATAGGGGCTACTAGCCCCCCACTGAAAATAGTCTCACCTGTAATATTTGCATATGAATGGGTGGCGCTATTTAGATATGAATAAGCCACGACTAATTTTCCCCAAAAATTGTCTGCGCGTCTCTAGAGTGTTCGGGTTTCGCTTGAAGAAAAGGTGGCAACCCTATATCAAATACAGTATATCTTTAAAAATGATTTATGGTATCCTGTGTGGCTAGGGACACATAGCAAACATGTAGTGGTGTTTTCTCAAATTTAAAGGAGAACTGTGGGGTTAAGGCTTTTCCCCATAGTTCTCCTTAGGGTAACGGGAGGACACAAACTAGCGTCCTCCCGTCACCTTAAGCTTAGTATACCGCGAGCTACTGCTTTGGCTGTGACAGGATCAAGAGGTGAGCGAACGCCGGTATGTGTTCGCTCACCTCCTGATCTACTGAGCCGACTTGTGACAGTCTCATTGTCACAGGCCGGCTAGAACTATGAGGTGAGTGAAAAGCACTCGCCTCATAGTTCTCCTTTAACTGCAAAAGTGGAACTACACTTTGGGAAACACAACTCAGCAACACATACAGGGTTATTCACTATAGGGTGAAGAGTTTGAAAAAGGCAGGAGAGGTGAACAATCTACAGACATCCCAACTCTCCCGGACGCTCCGGGAGTCTCCCGCTATTAGATAGCGGCTCCCGGCCGCCCGGGAGAGAAACCCTTCCTCCCGGAAAGGTTTATCTGCTCGATCGAGCAGATAAACCTTTGCCTGCGATCGTTTTTTTTTTCTTTTCTGACATCGGGAGCCGCCGGCCCGACCGTCAGTCAGAAAAGAAAAGAAAAAAAGGCATACGAATGCATACAGTAGCTGGATTCCTATTGGCTATTGCACTTTGCAATAGCAAACTAGCTAATGCACCCGCGCACTGCTGCTGTCAATCAGCAGAGGGGGACCTGAATTTTTCTATCAGGTCCTCTTCTGGGGATTGAAAGCAGCAGAGGGCGGGTGCATTAGCTAGTTTGCTATTGGCTATTGCAAAGTTGCTATAGAATCTAGCTATGCATTCTTATGCCTTTTTTTTTTATTTTTCTGACGACTGCAACTGTCAGAATACAAAAAAAAAATCTAAAAAAAAAAAATCTGAAAAAAAAAACCTGCAGATAGCAAAGAAGCTATTGCTTCCTGTGCTATCTGCCATCATTTCAGGGGCGTGCTCTCTCCCAGCCCCCCTAACCCCCCCTCCGCGGATGGGGGGAGGGGGAGGGCACCTCCCTGAAATGAGAGGGACACCTCCCTGAAATTGATTCTTTCAGGTTGGGATCCCTGAATCTAGGACAACATAGCTGAACTGGAAAGTGAGCTGAATTGGACAATGTTTCCTAATCAGCCATGTTGTCCTACATTGTTCACTTCTCCTGCCTTCTCCAAACTCTTCACCCTTTTGTGAATAATCCTGATGGTGATCAGGAGATACAGCCACTAAAAGATGTTTCCATACCCACACTAGATGATTTCAGGGTACAATTGAATTATCTAAGAAATATTTTCCCAGACAATTGCTATTGCTTTGCATCAGCGGTCAACAAATCCATTTTATGATACTGCCATCCTCCAATGCTAGCAAGCAGTAAGCTAGCCTCAAGTACTACAGGCCAAGTGGAGCACAGCCATGGTTCCATCACAGTGACCTAATTTCAGATCTAATTCAATTCTTGGCTTGGTTTGCAATATTACATTATAGCTTTCATTTATTTTGCCAGACGAGGAGTACTACAGCAAATAAAACCTCTTTTGACCCAGTACAGAATTCCAATGGCTTATTTTTTTATTGTCCTCGCCGGACCATCTCCACTGCTTGCAGTTACACCCCTTGCCTTTAAAGGAAACCTGTATTGAGAGAAATATGGAGGCTGCCATTCTGGGGTGTCCTTATACCTATCGCTGCCTAAGGCCAGGGGTAGTTCACGGGGGGATGGGGGTACTGGTGGTGCACGTTACCTGTTCTGGCATCCTAGCCAGCTCACTTATGTCACAGGTTGACAGGAGCTGGGCGAGACTCTGGACAGAGCACACCTGACGACCCCACATGGCCAAAAGAGAAGCCACCTAAGGCAACCAGCTCAGGCTGCATCATTATAGGGAGGGCCCTTTTGCCATTGCTGAACACCTAAAAATGCGAATTCCCAAGCTGTCATTGCTGACCCTATGGCATCAATACATTCTGAGTCAATGGAACAAGCATGGAAATTGTGGATGACTGCAAGCCAAGTAGAATTTAGAGGTGAGGTCAGCTGTGACATCTTCTATACTTCCTTAGTGCAGGTTTCCTGGACTGAACTGTGGACACAAAATGGCAGGCAGAGGGCAAAGGACTAAGAATTGCCTATAGGCTCCTTGCAGCTACTCTTTCTCCTATTACTGAGTTAGCATGCCTGGGTTTAGCTGTGTGGAGGCGGCTATCTTGGTAGCAAATGTCAGCAAAGAGAACAGTGAGCGACACAGTATTTTCAGCACGTCGTATCACAACAGATAAGGTGTGAACTAGCCCCATTCACACCCATTCATTTTTCTGTCCCCTACAATTAGCATATGTTCGAAAACGGATTGCAATGCAACGGATTGGAAAGAAATCAGAAGGTACAATTGCAAACCCGCGGACCCTCCTTTGACCGCGATTTCCTTCCGATTTTAGTGTGAATGCACCCTAAATCTCACTAGCTTTCAGAAGCAACCGTGCCTTAAAATAGACCATGAATGCAAAATGGAAGGTGCACTTTTTTTGCATGCCCCCTGCCATCCCCCTTTAAGGAGCCATTTGTAAACAAACAGATCGCGTGGAGAAAAAAAAATGACTTCTGCCCTGTGCAGAGGTACGATCAGGTCATTGTGCCCCACCACTTTCTCCTGGGATAGCTGGGTGCTCGAAATCATGCCAGCATGCACTCCTGCATGGGCTGCAGTGCATTCTCATGGGATTTCAAGCTGACAGCTCTGCAGGAATGCACAGTGACCTCACACTTGCCTCCCAGGAAGCGTCAGAGCCCGGGGCCTAGGTAACTAATTTTTGTTTGGGGGATCCGTTTGTTTACAGATGGCTTTTTGAAGCTATTTGTATTGGGTGCTTGCAAAATGGTGGACCTTCTGTTTGGCATGAAAGATCCTCTTTAAGTCTCACACTGCAGATGTACAGCTATGAGCATTTAGCACAGGAGAGCCTAGGCACACTCACATACCAGGAAGTACACTGTTATTGCTCAGGAAAGGAACATTATCAGGGAACATTTTGGGCAAAACTAAAATTTCTAGATGTTCCCTATAATAAAAAAAAAAAGCAAATCTTTATTTTGTGAGATCAGATCATTTTCAACGTTCCTAAAATATATGAAATAAACGAATGCAACCGCACACCGATCATGTGACTAATAGAAGACTTTGCGCTGCACTCAAAACGCCTATAACATGTCCCTCTGCCCTCGCTATAGAGTAAGCATGAGGGGAGGAAGCATGATGCGGGGTTCGTGTTTGCAGCCGAGACACATTTATGTCGCACAGGATCATTCGGTTGCTATGGTAATCAAAGACGCCACCTAATTACCGGCCGGAAGTAGCTCTTTGATGAATGACGTAATGCCCGTTGAATGGTGTCCGTGAAGGGGAGAAAAATGAGCCCGGAGAGGTTGCTGCAGTCCGCCTCGGACTATCTTGGTGAGGAGATATTTCCTGCATGCATAGTGCTCGTTCCCGTGTCAGCCCTGTGGATGGGTTATTGTGAGCACCTTGCAGCATGTGCATCATCTGCATACATAGTGCTCGCTCCTGTGTACAGATGATTGTGAGCACCTGTCACCATGTGCATACTCTGTTTTGTTTTGACTATAGGGTATTACTGGTATGTTATGATTAAACCTGAATTTTAAGCAAACAGCTAAGAATATGATTTATAATACATACAGAGGAACTAGTTTACTGGCTGTGTCATTCTGATCAGCACTTCTTATGATTGAGGCACGCCTGCCTGACAGACCAGACAGGTGGGTCCTTCACATTTCTTACCCGGTGTTAATCTAGGTCAGGGTGTGTGTTTAAGTAATATCTCCTCTTACCTTTCCCCCTAGACCAGGGGTGGGCAATAAGGAGAGGGAGTCCCATGAGTCATTTGTAAGACTGACAGTTACAGGCATGACTCCCAGAGGCAGATGCATGTTGGGATTTGTAGTTAATGCACAGCTGAAGGGCCGGAGTTGCTCACTCCTGCTTTAGACCTTGCAATGCGGGAAGTGGACACTTTTTGTCTTGTGCCATAAGTTGGGCTGTACGGGCCTGTTCACACTATTGCAGGGTCGGGCAATTCCAGCCCTCCAGCTGTGCATTAACTACAAATCCCAACATGCTTCGGCCTCCGGGAGTCATGCCTGTAACTGTCAGTCTTGCAATGCCTCATGGGACTTGACGTTCCACAACAGCTGGAGGGCCAGAGTTGCCTCCCCTGCACTATAGTGTTGTGTTAAAAGCACATTATGGTGCTTTCAGTGCACACTATCGCACAGGTCAATGCACTGCATGCTAGGTGCACTGTTGTGCTGTGAATGGTAGCCCCATGCACCTCCCGGCAGGTGTGTGTTGCAGCACAAAGGGCACTACCAGGATACTGTGTGTTGCGGTATGGTAAAAAAAAATTAATGCGTGCATTGTTTTTTGTTTTTTTTCCCAACACAAGAAATGGAATTGATCAAAACTGGAGCAGACAGATTCTGGAGCAGCTATGGAGAAGCAACCAATCAGCTTCTAGCTTTTATTTTCAAGAAACTGAAGAGAGAAGCGGATTGGTTGCCATGGGCAACTGCTCCAGATTCTCTCTGCTCCAGTTTTGATAATTTCCCCCCAACGTGTGGTATTGCAGTACCACGCAATTGGGGTGCCATTCAAAAAAATCGTAACCCACCAGTTCACCTAGCATGCGTTGTTTGCGTTGTGTGCTATCGTGCGCTAAACACACAGGTATTAAGACTTTAGAGGAATGCTATGGTTTGAACCGGCCCTATAAAAAAGAAATCCATGATTCCGGGGGATTCATCATATGTTTGGGGCTCCTGGCTGCTCAGGTTTCCTTCATTGTATTGGCACATTCAGTGTATATAAGCCTTCTGTCTCCCAGAGTCTCACTTCTATGGCTGCACTCCGGAGAGACATCTGAAACGATTTCTCTTGCAGTTCTTTTTTTAGTTTGTATGATGTAAAGGTCCTTGGTGGGGTAAAATAAAGATTCGCAGACGAGGAGCAGAGGGATTGTAAAAGCAGGAAACAGAAGAAATGCATTACAGCTCCAACAAAACTGTCATCCTACCGAGGGAAGCAAATTGTTCTGAATTGCTCTCAATTACGTAGGTTTGAGATCCACCAAAGTGAGTCATTGTAATGAAGAAATGAACAAAGTCAGCGCAATCACACAATCTGACCATGTGTCATGTTACACTCATAGATAGGGTGAAACGTGGTCAGATCGCACTCCCGTTACCTGAATTGTGGGGTTCTTCTCTCTGTAGGCTGCCGCAGTTGTTTGCATGGCTCCGCCCACACAGCCACATCATCCATTCACAGATCCTTTGACAGGATCTATAAATGGAGAAACAGCAACTCCCATCAGCCACCATGGCAGAGGGACCTGTAGTTGCAATGGAATACAAGTGCAGTGACATCAATGCATTGAATCACTAGTCCGCACTACATACCATGGGGGGGAGGGGGGGATTTATCCAGAATCTGGAGCAGCTTCCCATGGCAACCAATCAGCATCTCTCTTCAGTTTGCTCAGGCAAGATTTTAAAATGAGACAAAGAAGCTGAGTGGTTGCCATGGACAACTGCTCCAGAATTGTCTGCTACAGTCTTGATAAATTCCCCCCTATGTATATAGCAGTTGCTTTACCTGCCAAAAGGATTTGTATTTCTGTCCACCCAGTCCTGAGATTTACACAGCTCTGCCTCCCAGGCAAGCAGTACACTCATCTCTCTGTTTTCATCTACTATCGGCATGTATGATCATTCCTGCAGTTCTGCTTTATGTAAAAGGTATACATACAGTGGGACATTATGCCAAAGATACTGAAAAAATGATTTGGGGTTTAGATTAGGTATGTACCGATACCGGTATTTTCGTATCGAGTACCAATATTTTTTTTTTCGGTACTCACCGATACCACAAGTCCCATTAAGGAAGCCAGGCGGCGTGTAAAGACTTGCCACCCGGCTTCCTAGTTAGCAGGAAAGACGTCCCCATGCTTCTTGTCACTAGTTGACGAGAAAGCATTGAGCCGGCTTTCTGGCCAATCGGGAAGCCAGGAGCTGTGCAATGACGCGGCGCCCGGCTTCCTGATTGGCCGGGAAGCCAGCTCCATGCTCCCTCGTCATTAAGTGAGGTCATTACATGGCGCCCGGCTTCCTGATTGGCCAGCATCCCGACCAATCAGGCAGCGAGTCATTACACGCTGCCCGGCTTCCTGATTGGCCGGGAAGCCGGCTCCATGCTCCCTCGTCACAAGTGTAATGACTTGCTGCCCGGCTTCCTGATACCGGAAGTATCGGCCTAGGCATCGGAACATTTGGGTGAGTATGAGTACTTGCCCAAATAGTCGGCACTGATACCGATACTAGTATTGGTGCATCCCTAGTTGACATACACTTTAATATTAATGTGCTTGATCTTCCACCTTCATGTGATTGGCTGCTCATGTCTGGATAGAACACAGTGCTATATATAGAATGCTTTACATTATATCCAGCTTATCTATAACCAGAGAGAATCTCAGCTTTTGTAAACCGCTCACGTTCGCAGCGCCATACCTCCTAAAAGCCGAGTGCGCTGTGACATTTCAGGAAGCTATTGACATCAGTGTGATACGAGATGAACGCGTTGTTAGTGGCTCTGGCTTGGCAAGAATGTACACATCCAGTGTGGGGCCCTGTGAATACCATATACATGATGTCATTGGGAGTCAGGAGCCACGCTCTACAATCGAGAGTTCTGTTCCTGCCACTGACCATGCTCTGCCTCCGGAGATTTACTGTCATTTGTTTATATTCAAAATGGTATCGGAGACATTTGGAGCAGAATCAAAAAAGTTGTTTCATTAAAGGAGAACTATGGGGTTATGTCTTTTCCCCATAGTTCTCCTTAGGGTAACGGGAGGACACAAACTAGCGTCCTCCCGTCACCCAATGCTCAGTATACGGCGAGCTGCTGCTCGCGGTATACTGAGACGCCGCAGCTGAAGCGGATCCCGACAATTGTGCCGGGATCCGCCCAGCTGCGTGACTTACAGCTGGCTCTGCCTATCTAGAGGCAGAGCCAGCTGTACCCGCCCCCTCCCCTGTCCGTTCCGCCAGTCAGCGCTGGCGGATCGGAGCGGGGAATCCAGCCCCTCCCCTGTCACGGCAGAGAGCCGTGACAGGATCGAGAGGTGAGCGAACACCGCACGGTTTACAATGAACAGTCGCGCGATCGAAAACACGCAACAATAGCTCAGCATCTGGATTGCCTAGGTGTGAACCTAGCCTTATTTTTTAATGGCATCGCACCATATCACATGCTAATAGGTTACCATGAAATGTGGTGCGATACAACGCACATTGGCTAGGTGTATTGGGGTGCCTAAGAAATAAGGGCACCACCTTGTACCTATCATTGCAACATGCGATGGCTAGGTGCATTGGGGTAAGCAACACATTGAAATGGGGCTTTCATGATACCCATACGTGCCAGTTTGACATTTGGTAAAACATATTTTTATTTACACATTTAAACTTTATTTTATACAAAGCAGCTAAAACGTAGCGGATTTGTACTCCTCTATAGCTGGTGGTATTCTGCATTGCTGTATAATGTATTGCTGAGATTTGTAGTCCTCTATAGCTGGTGGTATCCTGCATTGCTGTATAATGTATTGCTGGGATTTGTACCCTTCTATAGCTGGTGGTGTTCTGCATTGTTGTATAATGTACTGCTGGGATTTGTAGTCCTCTATAGCTGATGGTATTATGATTTGCGGTATAATGTATTGCTGGGATTTGTACTCCTCTATAGCTGGTGGTGTTCTGCATTGCTTTATGTCCCCTTTACGGGGAGGGACATATTCAGCTCCTAGAAAAAGCGCAGGTACAGCGGAGTTCAGACTTGATCATCTTTTACAAGCCGAGTGATTGCAGTGACAGCCTTTTGAGTCGATTAGAGGCTAATTACAGGTTTTCTTGGAGCAGCAAAGCCTCCTTATGTCTTCCCATCCATCTGAAGGAGGCTTTTAAGGACCATTTAATGTCACAGTAAAGTAAATCTTTGCATTCCTTTCACGGTACTTGCGTTTTTCATTTTCAGAGTGTGCAGATTTAAACATTGAGCGGGTATAAGATTTCACTAAAGATATGTACAGACATTGGAGAATGGCCATATGTGATTAGATGAGGGAATACTCGTACGTCTCAAGTCTATACCCAACAACCCCTAAGCTGGCCATACCCCTATAGGTTATCTGCACACTTTCTATGGTCAGATGGAAAATGTGCAACAGATTCCTCCATCAACGCTAAAGTGTGTGGATGGAGCAATCTCCCGCTGGGCCACGCTTCAGTATCTTGCTAGTCGGCCCCGCGGGCTGTCAAATCACCTGAACACTCTGATTGGATGCAGGCATTGTTCAGGTATTTTGACAGCCAGCGGGGCCGACTAGCAAGATACTGAAGCGTGGCCCAGCGGGAGATTGCTCCATCCACACAGTGTAGCGTAGATGGAGGAATCTGTTCCACTTTTTCCATCTGACCATAGAAAGTGTGCAGATAACCTATAGGTGTGTAGCTTTACAAGCTTTGTTATTCATCACTAAGTGCCCATTCACACTGGGCGTTTAATCGCGTGATTTCTGCCGTGATATCGCGAGAAGTCGACGTCCAATGATTTTCAATGGAGCTGTTCTATTGTACAGCTCCATGTCGCTTGTGCAGGACCCTTTTTCCTGCGGCGGTGAAGGTCGCGCGATCGTCGCCCTGAGACCCCATTCACACTGAGCGACATGAAAATTGCGCGACTTTGAGCGACTTCTTCCTATTGGGCTGTATGCAATCGGGAGCAATATCGCTCAAAATCGCTCTAAAAAAGGGTCATGTAGGAGCGACAAGCTACAAGCGATATTGAGCGACGAGATGTGAACAGCTACATTGAAATGTATTGGTGAAGCTACATAGAGCGATATATCGCGGAAATATGAGCGATATCGCTGCAAAAATCACGCGATAAATGTGAACGGGGCCTAACAGTCGTGCTATCCCGGCCGCGCGGATCCGCTCGAGGTAAGTGTTGCTTAGTGAATGGGACCTAAGGCTGGCCATACACTTTACAAATTTGGGGCCGGTCTTGATGAACACGCCAAAGTTCGATCACCGGGTGGCCTTGTCAGCACTCCTCCGTCTGGCATCCTTCGATCAAAAAATCAATGTAGCTGATCAGAAGAGTTTTGGGCGAACAGTGACGGCAGCCAGTCATATGGAGAATCATCCACCCAAACAGTTTACTCTGGATGGAGGAATCTGTTATAGTTTTTTCTGTTCAGCCAATGTTTGGCCAGCTCGAAGCAGGTTCACACCTCGGCGTTCTGTGATCGTGCACGAAACTGTGCGGATGTTCACACCGTCATGGAATTGCCTACCGATCGCGCTTCTGGTGCCATTATTTTCGAATGGCACGCCGGGCGGATGGCTCGGTTTCCCACCACAATTCTGCCCGTACAATCGAACACGATCACTGCTAAACCATCCGTGTGTCGTGTGTCACAAAAAAAGGTACATGTACCTTTTTTTCTGCGATTGCTGTGCAGATGTAACCCCATTGAAATCAATGGGGCTGCGTAGCAACCGCTGTGTGCAACTGCACACACTCGTGCAGTCCCAGGACATGCGTCTGCATCAGCCCTCAAAAAGACACTAAACTCAGGAATTAAATCTTAAAAATGCATTCAGGTACCATAACTATTCACAACAATGTATCTTATTTGTGTATCACTCGGCTGTGGATCCTCAAACCATCTCTGAATTGGTGCTGACACTGTCCTTCCTTCTGGAGGGTGACTACTTTTGTTCCCCATGGTCCCTGTGTGTGTTGTAAAGTAGTCACAGCTGCAAGCTCCATCCCGTAATAGACTAGAATCTCAATACCAATTGGTAAACTAAACATGAGATTGTAGTCCATCACGGGAGTGAGCTTGGAGCGGTGACTACTTTACAACACACATAGGGAACATGGGGAACAAAAGTAGCCACCTTCCAGAAGGAAGGACGGTGTCATTATGAATTCAGAGATGATTTGAGGATCTACAGCCGAGGGATACACAAATAAGGTCCAGTATTGTTATTAGTTGAGGTACTTGAATGAATTTTTAAGATTTAACTGAGTTTAGTGTCACCTAGAAAAGGACCAGTACAGATAATGACAATGTGTGAGACTGACCACTCCAATTATTAGGTAGATGAATGGATTGTATCAAGCTTGGCCTAATGTACATGAAAGTCTTGGGTGAGGAGTCGGTTCTGCATGACCCCCGATCCCTTCTGCACAAGAACAAGTCCTATCGCATGAATCCGATTGGTGGCCATTGTCAACGCAAATACTTTTATCCATGAAGCCGATTGCTGGTGTTCAGCGCAGTTGATGACTTGTGCCGTATTTATCATTTGAGACGTAGCATAGTAAAATTCTATAGACATGAGTAATGCGTTCCAGATTGTTATCGTTCTTGTGGAGAGGCGAAGCTCCAGCGGCTTCTACTTTTCTAAATGAGTTGTGCGCGTGTGGTTTGGATTGTCACAGCATGTTTTTGGATCTTCCCACATCTGTCTTTTGGTGGCTGGAATGTTTTGAGGTTATGCCTCGGCTGTCCTTTTACGGGATGAAAACATCGGCTGGAGACAGAAGGAACCAGCGGTGAAGACTTTCATTATGGCAGGGCTGTGCCAGCTGCTGAGGTTTACTGTAGACAGTCAAATTTGAAGGTCTCCATCATATTCTTCCTACCGTGAAAGTTTGGAGTTTTGTGTTTTTCGATGGGAAATCTCCACCTAGTTCTATTAAAAGGAGACTCCGGACAAACAGCAAAATAATAAAGAATTGCTACCACTATACAGGCAACATTGTCATTTTGTGACAGTAAACTCAGGAGGTAAATCTTTAAAATGTATACAAGTACACCAACTATTAACAACAATGTATCTTATTTGTCTATCACTCGGCTGTAGATCCTCAAATCATCTCTGAATTGGTGCTGACATTGTCCTTCCTTCTGGAGGGTGGCTACTTCTGTTCCCCATGGTCCCTGTGTGTGTTGTAAAGTAGTCACCGCTCCAAGCTCGCACCTGTGATGGACTATAATCTCAATATAACTTGGCAAACTAAACATGAGATTGTAGTCCATCACAGGATCGAGCTGAGCGGTGAGTTTTGCTGATTGCAGAGCTCTGTAGAGAGACCACTGTTTCCACAACGAGAATGCATTGTTTTTTATGTTTAGAGTGGCTCCGCGCGTGTTCGGACGCCCGTATACGCGCGGTTAACCGCTCCTGTGTGAATGGAGCTTAAGGCCCCGTTCACAGCAGGGCGTATCATGAACACTGATGTGCGCGCTTTGACGCATATTCACCATACATGCACAAACGCAGAACATGTTTGCGTTGCCATTACTAGGTAATGGCACCCCTATACGCAACCAAGCAAACACGGTTTTTCCCAGCGCATAAAACAGCGCACGAATGCATGAAAAACATTGCAGAATGCATGTCACCAAATTTGCGACATGTACTTCTTTTCCGCGGTCGGCGGGTGTCCAGGAACCCAATGGGGATCAGTGGGGACTCGTGCCAAAGGAAACTCCTGCAAACAGCTAAATACATTCTAGGTGACTCAAAACAAGAGGTATGCAAAGTCACAGTTTGTTTTATTAAGAATGTATGGCCTGTCCCCTGCCGGTATGTCGGCCTGTCCCCTGCCGGTATGTCGGCCTGTCCCCTGGCGGTATGTCGGCCGGTCCCCTGCCGCTATGTCGCCCTGTCCCCTGCCGCTATGTCGCCCTGTCCCCTGCTGGTTTGTTATGGTGCTGACACTGTCCTTCCTTCTGGAGGGTGGCTACTTTTGTTTCCCATGGTCCATGTGTGTGATGTAAAGTAGTCACCGCTCCAAGCTCACCTAGGACCTTTACCCTCTGTGTGGAAGCAGTGGTCTCTCTGTAGAGGTCTGGCACACCCCTGCTTCTTTAGATCGATAGCTCTGCAATAGGCAAAGCTTATGCTCCCTGCTAATTGAAGAAATTAGGCTCGGACTCAGCAGGGGGGGTGTTGGACCTCTGCAGAGAGATCATTGCAAGGGTTAATAAAAGTTTTGCCCGGCGCTCTCCTGTAATAATACAAAGTACGGTTTTGTAAACCTTATCCTACCGTCCTATATTGTGTTATTTCAGGAATTCATTGATGCACACTTAAAAAGGGACTGCTCAGGAACTTTACAACGGCAAAGCCAAAAAATAGACCCCGGGGACAGAGAGAACATAGGCAGGTCCCTGTAATCCTAACTCCATCTTTGACTTTCTGAACGCTTCATTATACATCATTAAAATTTACCGACGGAGCATCATGACGTTCCCCCGGCGGTACAAGAAAACAAACCCTTCAGATGTCCCTAATTCTGTGGCCTTACATCACGTTTCCTCTCTGCAGGCCGACCCCGCAGATGAAGTAGCGCTTTCCCTCCGCGCGCCCTATTTATCATGCGCTGAAACCTGAGATGATCTAATGCAGCTGGTTTGAATTTTTTCGGGTGATCGCATATTTCATCGAATTAACCTTTAATCAGGGAGCTCTGGCGAGGTTTCTGAGTTTCCTTCTTCTTCTGATGACATAATTCATGCCGGTCATGCTGGCCTCAGAGACGGATTAGTTATGTTGTAAGCAACATATAGCTGCCGGCTCTGACCCTCAGAGGGACGCTGATAAAGTGGAACTCCCAGTTTTGTAAGGGAAGATTAAAAAAACGGTGAACTGTGTATGGCCCCGGTAAAAGTAAAGCTGTGTATGGCCACGGTAAAAGTAAACTGTGTATGGCCCCGGTAAAAGTAAACTGTGTATGGCCCCGGTAAAAGTAAAGCTGTGTATGGCCCCGGTAAAAGTAAAGCTGTATATGTCCCCGGTAAAAGTAAAGCTGTGTATGTCCCCGGTAAAAGTAAAGCTGTATATGTCACCGGTAAAAGTAAAGCTGTGTATGGCCCCGGTAAAAGTAATGCTGTGTATGGCCCCGGTAAAAGTAAACTGTGTATGGCCCCGGTAAAAGTAAACTGTGTATGGCCCCGGTAAAAGTAAACTGTGTATGGCCCCGGTAAAAGAAAGCTGTGTATGGCCCCGGTAAAAGTAAAGCTGTGTATGGCCCCGGTAAAAGTAAAGCTGTGTATGGCCCCGGTAAAAGTAAAGCTGTGTATGGCCCCGGTAAAAGTAAAGCTGTGTATGGCCCCGGTAAAAGTAAAGCTGTGTATGGCCCCGGTAAAAGTAAAGCTGTGTATGGCCCCGGTAAAAGTAAAGCTGTGTATGGCCCCGGTAAAAGTAAAGCTGTGTATGGCCCCGGTAAAAGTAAAGCTGTGTATGGCCCCGGTAAAAGTAAAGCTGTGTATGTCCCCGGTAAAAGTAAAGCTGTGTATGTCACCGGTAAAAGTAAAGCTGTATATGTCACCGGTAAAAGTAAAGCTGTGTATGTCCCCGGTAAAAGTAAAGCTGTATATGTCACCGGTAAAAGTAAAGCTGTGTATGTCCCCGGTAAAAGTAAAGCTGTATATGTCACCGGTAAAAGTAAAGCTGTGTATGGCCCCGGTAAAAGTAATGCTGTGTATGGCCCCGGTAAAAGTAAAACTGTATATGGGCCCCGGTAAAAGTAAAGCTGTATGTGGCCCCGGTAAAAGTAAAGCTGTATGTGGCCCCGGTAAAAGTAAAGCTGTATGTGGCCCCGGTAAAAGTAAAACTGTATATGGGCCCCGGTAAAAGTAAAACTGTATATGGGCCCCAGTAAAATAGTAATAACTGCAAATGAGCGGAATCCGTGCAGATGAAAGATTTCACCGTTTGCGTGTTGCGCGGGGAACGCAAACGCTCTACATGAATGGAGCCTAATGGCGAGCATCTGGCATAACGCACGGCTGACAACGGAATGTTTTCCTGGCTCTTTGTTGGCCGCCTCCATCCCTCCACTACTGGTAAACACTCTTATCTGGCCCTTTCATCGTCTTTGTACGGCTGGTAACATGTCTCAGGCAGGCCCTGTCCTCTGAAGTCCTCCCAGCCTCTGCCCGCCCGTCAGTTCACTCGCTTTCAACTGAACCGCATTTGTCATCATTAAATAACTTTATTGTCATAACACACAGTTTAGTCCAATCCCTGTCATCATCGCTTGCAAATCTCCCTGCAAAAGTTTACTTTGCAGGGAGAAAAAAAAAATAGTGTTTGCCAAGAAATATTTTTTGTTATTTTGTTATTTTTTTTAATCCTTGTATTTTGTCGCCCCCCCCCCCTCCTTCAAAGCGACGTCCTCTTCCTCAGCAAAGGGGAGCCTGTCCCCAGCTGTCCTATTGTACAGAAGAGAGGTCTTGTTAGCACTATTATCTGGCAGGAAGATTACAGGTAATTGTGATAAAGCAACAATACTGCATTTCTGTAATCACATTGAGGAGACTCCAGGCCGCCCCGGGGCCATCCTATCAGATGTACGCAGAAGTCTCAGAAGTGCGTTTTGCTCTCCCCTTGTGTTCTCTGTGATCTTTTAAATGCTACACCTGGGGCTTGGAGGTAAAACACGCAGGTAGATGAGGGCGGGGGCCCAGCATCTGCAGATTTAGGCTTTTTTTGTTTTGACAGTTTCATACACGGCTTCTTTTGCTGTTCAGATTGGCAGTGGCCAGGCTAAACAAACAAGAGAGGGCCCCGTGCGGCCCGCAGGGGTTTGATGTGCCCTTGTGTCTCGCTCACAAAAGGACCATCTGAGGAATATCAACTTCAGCAGCAGAAGAAAAATAAAAGATATGACACATACAAGGAACGAGTTTCGGAAATTTGAGACGTTTGCCTTCTTCCCAGCAGCACTCAGATAAGGTGGTTACATAATAAAGTTTTGTTTACAGCAGAACTCCAGAGGAAAGTTTTTTGGACCCTTGCAGTGGGGCTACCCTCCGCACTACAAGGGTTAAGGGCCTGTTCACACGACGTCCGTTTTCTGTGCTGACCTGATCCGTACGCTCCTGCACTAAAAATGCATCCCAATGTATCCCTATGTGTTTTATGGGCTCCAGTTCTCACGTGTGCAGTCCGTTCAGGTTACGACAGAAAAAATACTGCATGTCGCATTTTGTCAGGTCCGGAAACGGAACAGATACGCAAACGCGTCAAAAACGCATCAAAAACGCACTGCGCTGCAGCTAACATACTGACAGCCCCACTCCAGCAAAAAAAAAAAACATTTTTTTTTTTTGCTGGAACGCATCCAAAACGCAGCCAAAAACGCAATGCATCAGCAGCTCCACGTCTGCTGATCAGGACCTGATCTCATGTGAACAGGCCCTAAAGGAGAACTATGAGGTGAGCGAAAATCACTCGGCCTCGTAGTTCTAGCCGACCTGTGATAATGAAACTGTCGCAGGTCGGCTCTGTAGATCGGGAAGTGAGCGAACACATACCGTCGCTCGCTCACTTCTCGAGCTATCTCTGCAGAGAGCCGTGACTGTCACTCAGGGCTCCCTGCAGGGATTTCCCCCCCCCCCTCCCCGATCCTCCAGCACTGACTGGCAGAACGGGAGGGGGCGGGCACAGCTTTCTCTGTCTCTAGATAGGCAGAGCCAGCTGTCACTCACGCAGCTGGGTGGATCTCGACAGTAATGTCGGGATCCGTCCCGGCTGTGGCAGTCTCAGTATACCGCGAGCTGTAGCTTGCAGGTATACTGAGCTTTGGGTGACGGGAGGACGCTAGTTTGTGTCCTCCCGTTACCCTTTGGAGAACTATGGGGAACAGCCCTAACCTCATAGTTCTCTTAAGTGCTCACTTTTGTCTAACAAAATTTTACTCCCCCGATCCTCGGGGTCGGCTCGCTCTTAGACTGGTCCTTGGAGTCTGCCTTGTCCTCCGCTGCAACGATGGTATGTCCCTCAGCTTCCTCATGTTCTATACACTGTGTATTGAATGTGATGAGACCAGTCTAAGGGGGGAGGGGGGTACCCCCCTGTAAGGGAATGTTTTTACATTCCTGGGCGCTAGAAAACGTAAACCTTGCTCATTTTTGTCTAGGGAGGGGTAAGCAACTCCGGCCCTCCAGCTGTGCTTCAACTACAAATCCCAACACGCCTCCGCCTGTAGGAGTCGTGCCTTTAAATGTCAGTCTTGCAATGCCTCACGGGACTTGTAGTTCCACAACAGCTGGAGGGCCGGAGTTGCCCTCCAGCTGTTACACCAGATCAGGCTGGCGTAATAAAGCACCACCTCGGGGGGCATGTCCACGACACCCTGGACTCACAGGAAGTGGAAAATAACAAAGAATAACTCACCCCAATCTTGCACCTGGCTGGCTGCTAGACCAGTCCCTGCAACCTCTCCCCCCTCCGCTCTGGCAATTGAATATTCCTTGTCATCCTCACGTCTAGTACACTGTATTGGACGTGATGACTCCTGGGTCCTTAGACTGCCAGAGCGAAAGGGGGAGAGAAGCTGCAGGGACCAGTCTAGCACCTGCCGAGTACGAGGCTGGACGTGATGATTCATGGGTCCTTAGACTGCCAGAGCGAAAGGGGGAGAGAAGCTGCAGGGACCAGTCTAGCACCTGCCGAGTACGAGGCTGGACGTGATGATTCATGGGTCCTTAGACTGCCAGAGCGAAGGGGGGCGAGAGGCTGCAGGGACCAGTCTAGCACCAGCCGAGTACGAGGCTGGACGTGATGATTCATGGGTTCTTAGACTGCCAGAGCGAAGGGGGGCGAGAGGCTGCAGGGACCAGTCTAGCACCAGCCGAGTACGAGGCTGGACGTGATGATTCATGGGT
>NW_017306830.1:652686-684871 GCF_000935625.1 Nanorana parkeri | reverse complement strand
CCCCCCCCCCCCCCCCGCAAGGGTTAAGTTTTCTACTGCCCGGAGTTTTGTTGGAAGCAGCCTTTGGAAAAGCACAAAGCCCATTCATCCGAGGTGTTGTAAAGTGCCGCCATTTCATTTGATTGTGGCCTGAGAGAGGGCATTGGCCGTTTCCTGCCAGCACCACACATGTGAGCACGCAGCACGGGAAATCAAAGCACTTGTGAGCGAGGCTTGTCCACTTGTTCAGTGCGGGAATATACAGTGCCAGTCCCATTAAAGGCTTTCAAGGCAGAAGAGAAAGGGGTCCATGAGTTAGGATTGTGAGGCAGCAGAGCGTCTCGGTACTTGGCAGGGAGAAAAGCCCCTTATTCTTCCACGCCTGAAATGAGATGAACTCCTACAGAGTAGCTGTACTAGCAGACCGGGGAGGGGGGGGGGGCCATGAAACCCCCCCGAAGAAGACGCAGCTCCGGCGCTGCCACTCTTCCCTAATCAAACATGCTCACCACGCATTCATTCAAGGCTTCTGCTGACACTTTTTGTGTTGGCAGTGAAGGGCAGTAATTAGTTTTTTTACCAATCTGCGGTGGCACAGCCCAGCTCCTTTCATGCCCGCTTCTATCCCGCCGCACCTCTTTGGGAACACGACGTCCGGAGACGTTTCTCTCCATCTGTTTTTCGATTACGAGGCTTCTGATTGGGTAACCAAATCCAATTTCATTGCACCGGCTAGAGTTAAAGGAGAACTATGGGGTTTAGGCTTTTCCCCATAGTTCTCCTTAGGGTAACGGGAGGACACAAACTAGCATCCTCCCGTCACCCGAGGCTCAGTATACCGCGAGCTGTAGCTCGCGGTATACTGAGACGCTGCAGCTAAAGCGGATCCCGACAATTGTGCCGGGATCCGCCCAGCTGCGTGACTGACAGCTGGCTCTGCCTATCTAGAGGCAGAGCCAGCTGTACCCGCCCCCTCCCCCGTTCGTTCCGCCAGTCAGCGCTGGAGGATCTGAGCGGGGAAATCCAGCCCTTCCCCTGTCACGGCAGAGAGCTGTGACAGGATCGAGAGGTGAGCGAACGCCGGTATGTGTTCGCTCACCTCCCGATCTGCTGAGCCGACCTGTGACAGTCTCATTGTCACAGGTCGGCTAGAACTATGAGGTGAGTGAAAAGCACTCGCCTCATAGTTCTCCTTTTAAAGGGACATTAAAGGTTTTTAAGATATGCAGATGAAATCACTTACAATGGATGCTGCCCCTTGATGTTTAAAGGGTTTCATTTCCTGCAGAGTTAGCTAGTCCCCTGAGCACTGGCCTTGATATCCTGTTGTAGGGTGACTCCTTTCCCTTGCATGGTCCTATGGAGATACCCTTGTGTGTGTTAGTAAGCTGTGTGTGTGTTCACAAACACACAGGCACAGCAAGATAGTCCTTTGCCCCTTGTTCCTCCATCCTTCCTTCTCCAAGCTAGTAGATTGACGGCTGCTGGAGACTGCTCTCTCCCTTGTCATCTTGTTCTGGATCCGGGCCCTATGGAGCCACTCTTGTATGTGATAGTAAGCTGTGTGTGTGTCCATAAACACACAGGGACAGCAAGGCAACCCACTCACCTCTACTCTGCCTATCTCCTACAAGCTACTAGATGGACAGCTGCTGGAGACTGCTCTGTCCTTTTGTGATCTTGTTCTGGATCAGGGTCCTATGGAGCCACCCTTGTGTGTAATAGTAAGCTGTGCGTGTCTCCACAAACACACAGGCACAGCAAGGCAATCCTTTGCCCCTTGCTCCTCCATCCTTCCTTCTCCAAGCTAGTAGATGGACAGCTGCTGGAGATTGCTCTGTCCTTTTGTGATCTCGTTCTGGATCAGGGTCCTAGGGAGCCACCCTTGTGTGTGCTAGTAACCTGTGTGTGTGTCCATAAACACACAGCGATAGCAAGGCAAGTCACTCCTCTCTACCCTGCTCCTCCTACATGCTCGTGGATGGATGGCTGCTGGAGAATGCTCTTCCATCCAGCAATGGAATGTCCCTCTGCGTCCTCCCCTTCAATGCACTGCATAGGACGTGATGACTCAAAGGACCTTTGACTGCTGGAGTGGAGGGGGAGCGAGGCTCCACGGGCCGGTCTAACAGATTCAGAGTATAACTCTAAAACAAGCACTTGCAAGCAGGGTAGGTACCTAATCTGACCTGGCATCAGCCTCTCGCAGTCCCTGTACAGCAAAGCTCAGAAAGGGGGAGGGAGGAACAGCACAAGGAACCAGTCTGGTGTTATGCATTGCAGACTGCGTGCTGATAGGAGGAGAGAGAAAAGTAAAAGAGATATGAGAGTCTCAGTTCTCTGCTTCTGTTTTTACTGTCCAGTCACAGGCTGGGAGTGGCACAACTGCAGCAGAGAAGAGTCGGGCTGTATAAATCTCATGACTGGATGGACAGAGATACAACTCATTGGGCAGGTAGTCACCAGAGATGTATACCGATCAGCCATAACATTAGCACTATGGGAAGAAGACAAGCCGACGGAGGCAGTGTGATGCTTTGGGCAATGTTCTGCTGGGAAACCTTGTGTCCTGCCATTCATGTGGATGTTACTTTGACAGAAACCACCGACCTAAACATTGTTCCATGAAGTACAGCCCTTCATGGAAACGGTATTCCCTGATGGCAGTGGCCTCTTTCAGCAGGATAATGCGCCCTGACACTGCAAAAATGGTTGAAGAATAGTTTGAGGAACACAACAACGAGTTCGAGGTGCTGACTTGGCCTCCTAATTCTCCACATCTCAGGCCGATGGAGCATCGGTGGGATGTGCTGGAGAAACAAATCCGATCCACGGAGGCCGATCACCTCACAACTTACAGGACTTAAAGAATCTTCTACTGACGACTTGGTGCCAGATACCACAGCACACCTCCAGGCCTTGTTCACACCAAGCGCGTTGCAGGTGCAGAGCAGTTACAGACCGGAGCAAAACTGCGTCCAATGTATTCCAATTTTATTTTGGGCTCTAGTTCACATCGCAGCGTTCAGTTCCAGAGCAGGTAAAAAAAACTGCAGCAGGCCCTATTTTACCTGCTCTGGAATGCATGCAAACACATCAAAAACGCGTGCAAACCCCTGGAACGCACTGAAAGCCCCTTTTAAACAAAAACACGTCAAAAAATGCAGCACAACCCACTGCACTGCGTGTGCAGAAACTCATGCAGATCTGGTCTGCATTTGGTGTGAACAAGGCCTCAGAGGTCTAGTGGAGTCCATCAAAAGCAAAACAAATGACAAACGCACTCAACAATTCGTCACGAGTTATACAGCAAGATGCACACGAAATGGGTCAGGAAAAGGGGGACCTACTCAATATTAGGCAGGTGGTCATAATGTTATGGCTGATCGCTGTATTTAGCTGCTTGCCCAGAGATCAGCTTAACTTTATTAGATAGTAAGATGTTTCGTTTTTTTTCTCCTTTGTTATAAGACGTTCTGTTTATTTTGTGTCATGTAAACACTTTTCATGTTTAGGTTGAGAAGCTAAACACTGCTAATTGGGAGCCTATTGGGAGACGCAGGAATGGTGGCCAAAAGGAAATTCAGGTCAGGTTAGCCGTGTGTGTTCTCTCAGATCTGCCTCTCTGGCTGTGACATATTTATGTTGTAGTGTTGACAAGGACATGTTCAGGCCAAAAGCAAAGAGGAGATGAAACTCATTATAGATATTGATCCAGCAGCAATGAATGACCATGTTAGATTTCTGAATGAAATGCCACTGATTGGCTGTACAGAAAAGGACAGGGCAGCTAGTATAAAACAGTGTTTGTTTTTATAGACATGGGTGGACGTGTATGGGTCATCTGAGCACCAGGACCCAACACGTGGTAATAATTCTTTCCTCTTCTAGATCCCCTGTCCACTGTAAGAGCCACAATAAGGGTCTGTAGTTGGGCAGGGGGATGGTAGGTGGGCCGGGCTTAGCACTTAAAGGGTAATTCCACTTTCCCAGGGGAATTTGGGAAAATGGAAATACCCTCACCAATGTGCCCCCTTTTCTTTACGGCTGCCGGTGTACTATCCGTACTCTGAACACAGACCCCCATGCTCGGCATTTCAAATTCCGCTTTCAAATTGTGGGCACTCATTTGTCAGCGCAGTCACCTGACCATGCTCACCCATGAGAAGCACTTCTTGGCTTCTTAGTGGTCAGCGCAAACAGAAGTTCAAACGGGGAAATACACTCTGGGGTCAATTTATAAACAATTCACCGAGCTATTCGCCCTGGAAATCTCTGTGAATGTTGGCTCTGTGCAAATGGAAGCAAAACCAAACGTTCATAGTATATTTGCTTTTTAGGTAGAATGTAACGTAATACTGCAGAATGGCCAGTAGATGGAGTGGAGGAGCATAAGAAATAAATACATAAATAATGCTCCTCAGTTCCATCTAGTGGCCATAATGCAGTATTACATCACATTACATTCAACCTCAGAAATATACGAAGAATGTTTGTTTTTGCCTCTATCCGCACAGAACGAACATTCACAGAGAATCTCAGGGTGAATGGCTCTGCAAATTGTTTATAAACAGACCCCTTTAAGTCACAAAAGTTGATCTCTTACTAAAACCAGGACCGGAGGGGCACACAGAAAAGGTATTTTTATGTCAGCAGCACCATGAGTCCATTCCTAAGCTTTCCCTCTGAAAATGCTAGCTGTCTTGTTATTATGGAGACACTGTCCCCTTGCCCATGCAGGATAAAATGACAGCGTCTCTGCACAGGGCCTCCCCAACTTTTATTCTCTTCTTGTCTGAGCTCCTTCGATGTTGCTTCTTCCATTGCAGCCAGCAATACTACCCGGTGCTTCCGATTATAGGGGAGCATGTGTCATACCTGGACCTAGCTGTCAATCACTGTGCCTAAACACTGTCATATGTCACATCCCTAGGCCCCTGGATTGCTGACACTGCTCAATTTAGCTTTTGCTGTGATGAAGCAAGGAGCTGTGGAGAAGGGCAGGCAATGTGAGTAATCGGGAGGCCTGGGGCAGGGGGTTGTTGCAGAGACACTGCTCTGCTCTAATGCAGAGAACCAACACTTCTGGAGTGTTGATCACCTGGTGCTGAAAGCGCGAACCCTCTAAAATAAAATGGCGGCAGTTGCACATTTTTATGTCGCATGATATTAGTGCAACTCTTTTATCAAACTCAAAATTCCAGTAAAAAATACACTTAAGTCAATTTTAGTGCACACAGGCACAATATAATACCCCATTTTTTTGTAAAATATAAAAGATGGGATTGTGCTAAATAGACACCCAACATGCCAAGCTTAGAAATTGCGCGCGTCCGTGAAACGGGGAAAAAATACGGTACCCCAAATTGTCCATAGGTAACGTTTTAAAAGCTTGTACAGGTGAATCATGATGTCGTCCAAGGTGTTTGTGTGTATGTACGGGCCCAGGTCTCATGCAGTGTTTGTGTGTATGTACGGGCCCCGGTCTCATGCAGTGTTTGTATATGTACGGGGCCCCCGGTCTCATGCAGTGTTTGTGTGTATGTACGGTGCCACGGTCTCATGCAGTGTCTGTGTGTATGTACTGGGCCCCGGTCTCATGCAGTGTTTGTGTATATGTACGGGGCCCTGGTCTCACACAGTGTCTGTGTGTATGTACGGGGCCCGGTCTCATGCAGTGTCTGTGTGTATGTACAGGGCCCCCGGTCTCATGCAGTGTTTGTGTGTATGTACGGGCCCGGTCTCATGCAGTGTCTGTGTGTATGTACGGGGCCCCGGTCTCATGCAGTGTTTGTGTATATGTACGGGGCCCCGGTCTCATGCAGTGTTTGTGTATATGTACGGGGCCCCGGTCTGGCGCAGTGTTTGTGTGTATGTATGGTGCCCCGGTCTCATGCAGTGTCTGTGTGTATGTACGGGGCCCCCGGTCTCATGCAGTGTCTGTGTATATGTACGGGCCCGGTCTCATGCAGTGTCTGTGTGTATGCACGGGTCCCTGGTCTCATACAGTGTTTGTGTGTGTGTATGTACGGGGCCGAGTCTTGTGCATTGTTTGTGTGTATGTACGGGGCCCCAGTCTTGTGCATTGTTTGTGTGTATGTACGGGGCCCCAGTCTTGTGCAGTGTCTGTGTGTATGTACGGGGCCCCATGCAATGTGTCTCCCAGAGCTGTGTGTGGCTCTTCTTTCCCTGGCTGTACGCTGGGATTGGTGTCTCCTGCGTGTCTGCTCCTTCTGGTTCAGATAACCAGTGGAAGAACTGAGAGCTGTGTGGAGACAGAGGATCATTGTCACAGCACGGCTACAGGCAGTTCTCATGTTCATGTGATGAGCAATGCTGCTGTCACCAGACAAGACGTGTTTCCTTCTGTAATAAATCAGATCACTGACATGAAATGGAAAGTTTGTACCAGCTAAGCTTCAGAGAGCAGCAATGAAGGGGCCAGTAAATCTGATTATAACTTGGTTCATGTTGAAGAACTATCAGTGACATTCACCGATGGAGCTGTAATCTTTTCGGGACGGATTCTGGTTCTGAATACTTTCATGCACATAGGTGACTTCCGGTAAGTTTGCTGGGCATCGCTACACCTCTCCCTGATTCCTGCTGGATCAGCCCAAACTAGAGCTGTGGGTGGCCCGGTTGGCACCATCCGCTTCAAGAAATGTCAGATAAAAAATGATCGGCCATACACTTCCTGCATCCAGTCAGAGGCAGGCACTGGTCAGGTATTCGGCAGTTGTAGGTGCAGCGTAGGGTTGCCACCTGTCCAGGATTCACCCGGACAGTTCGGGTTTTGAATGCTGTGTCCGGATTTCATGGCACCAGGAACCCGGACACAAGATATCAGACGGGCAACCAAAATTAAGATAGGGGCTACTGGTCCCCCACTGAAAATAGTCTCAAATGTGTTATTTACATATTAATGGGTGGTGCCCATTACATATGAATAAGCCACGACTCATTCTCCCAAAAGAATATGTCCGTGTGACGATATAGTGTTCGGGTTTCGCTTGAAGAAAAGGTGGCAACCCTAGTGCAGCGGCTGCTGAATACTATAGCTGGAAGCAGGGATTCCTCTTCTGCAGATGGGGGAATCTAAATGGGGTTGAGTGGGCACAAATCTGATGGGTGTGTGGCTACCAGTGATTTGCGGTGGTTTGAAGTGAATCCAGTTTGCTTGAGTTAGCCCAAGTTCATGCAAAACTGTGCCCGACACACCTCGCTCCTGGCCCAGTCAGTTGCGGCTGGGGCATTCCTGGTTCTGCAGCTACATGTCACAAAGGTGATGGTTTCTATCAAATTCTCCAACTTGTCGAGACCTCCAACTCCCGTCAGTGCGCCTGCGCAGCCACCCAAGTGAAGTATCAAGCTCTACAATTTGCGGCAGTGCGCCTGCGCGGGCACCAGATGCCACAAGCACCGACGGGAGTTGGTGAACCCGATGACAATTTAGAAGCTGCACAGGCACACCTTTGGCAACTGTTAGTGAGGATGGCAAAAACTATGACGGCTGGTGCAGCCGCAGTAGCGCCATCTTGTCGAAATCTACTAACTTTTTTTTTTTTTTTTTTTACCGTAGGCAAAAACAAGCAGTTACCCTTGCAGTGCTGAGTAGCCCCACTGCAAGGGTTAATAGAATCTCTGGCCGGAGTTCTTCTTTCATTTCCCGGTTCCAATTGTCACCTAATATCAAAACAGACTGCAATAATACCTGACAAAGGGGCTAACCCTTCAACACTACCCAGAACTAACAAAAAGTTTTGGGTAGAATTTTTTAGTTAAAGTGAGTCTATAATCTTTGAAACAGGAAATGCTTAAAGTAGTACTAAAGGCCTTCTCTGCATTAAAGGAGAACTATGAGGGGGGTGCTTTCTAAAAAAAAACGCCCAGTACCTTTTTGACTCCCCCCATACCCCTACACTTACCTGTCATTGCCGCAGGTCTTCTCAGCGATCCTCCGTCCCGGACTTCCTGGTTGCGGGGGAGGAGATTGAGGGCAGGGGAGCTCAGTAGCCGCTTAGCAGCTTGCTGCACCCGTGTGGGGGGAGGAGGGGGAGAAAGGATGGGGACTCTGTACAAAGAGAGGAATTGGGAAATTTTAGGGGGGAAAAAAAACAGATCTGCAATAAATACAGCCTCCCATTGATTCAAATAATATCACATTTGAAGCCAAAACTTGTTTGTTTGTTTTGGATACAGTGCAAAAGGATTAGAACACCTGTCAAGTTTTCATTGCTGTCTGTCCCCCGATGATCCCACATTTTGGGTTGTCACCAAAGCAGGAATAGAGGGAAAATCCTCCAATGGAAACACTAGTTCTGGTGAGCCTGCTGACCATCAGGGATTTCCCTCTCTTTGGAGGGATTTCCTCTCACTTCCTATTGTGGCTATCAGACAGGAAGTGAAATATATCCATTGGGACAGGGATGGCAAAAAAGCTGACGGGGTTTTACACTATCCAAAACTAAAAAAAAAAAGTTTTGGCTTTGTTTCTACTTTAAGGTGATTGTACCCGTATTAGTGGACATGCAACAACAGCGTTAATACTGCTTGGACCGAGCAGAAGGGGATACACTCTGAACGCTTGTCCTGAAAATGTAACTGTGAAGGTGACCATACACTGCGAAGTTCCGCTGTCGGCACCCTTTGGGTCAGCATCCCTCTAAGAGCTGATCGGAGAAGCTGGTTGGAAAATCTTCAAACGAACAGAGCCGGCAGCCAATGAGCTGTACAAAAGAAACGTCAGAGGATTCCTCAATCAACGTGCTCATAGAGTTGATGGGGGAATCTTCATTTTTTATTTTTTCATTCCTCCCAGGGTTAAACCCAAAAAAATGGAGCAGTGTATGGCCAGCTAAAGTGCAGACAGTACACAGACGTGGAATGCTAAGCTCTATTGAAGAAGTGAGACAAGCTGTCACCACCCCAGGTCATTACTTGCTGAAAACATACCATTCACCCATATTGTTCTGGTGTGGGACTCCATGTTTGAACACCATTAGCCCATTAACAGCACCCTGTGATTGGAATACTGCAGGAAATACTTTTCCTTTTACATGCTGGTGTCTAGGAATACAGCGCTGTTTCATCATCTCCTATAAGATAATAATGTGCACAGAGCGAGTTGGTCTCTTTCAGCATCTTAGTCCAAGTCCAGCCTGGCAGGATCAGCAATGCTCCAGGGCATCGTCTGCCTAACTCAGCAGTACTGTATTTGTATTCCCGATTTAGGTGGCTTATTTCCAGGTCATGTGTGTTCTAAAATAGACCTGTGTCACAGTGGGTTACTGCAGCATGTGTGTGACAGCCATACATTCCACACATGACAGGTCACCAGGATCTGCTCTGGCTTCCCATGGACCAGTGCTAGGGCAAGAGTGTAGAAACCAGTATGTAGGAGGCTCAGCTGGAACTGACACTCTTATCTTGAACATGCATTTCAGTTTTGGGCACTGGTTCTCAAAAGAGATGAGGAGGAGCTGGAGAGAGTGCAGAGAATGGCAAATAAATGATTAAGACATAAAGAACCTTAGAAAGATGAACTGCAATGAACTTCTTCTTCCATGAGAAGAGACACAACGGGGTATATGATCACCTTGTATGAATACAGTTAAATTGGAGCAAACTGGTCCACTTTACGGCAATTACAGATGGCATGGCGATGCTCTCTGCTGGAAAATAGGTTTCACCTATGCGTTCAGGGCCCAGTCACACCATATCTAGTGCGTCCCAGTGCGGTTCGTGGCCAGAACACACTGGATCACATAGATCAAGCCAAGCAGCGTTCTGGGGTGTATCGTTGCCGTTCATGTCAGTGGCACCACAGACACGCCCCCCCCACCCCCTGGCCGCAGTGTGATTCGCCTGCATCGGAACACGAGGTACAGGAATGCCCTCCATTCCAGTGCAGTGCGATCTGAAAAAAATGCTGCATGCACTATTGTTTCAGATTTCACTGGAACGGAGGGCATTCCTGTATCTGTTGCGATCGCACTGGGGGCGTGTCTGAGGTGCCATTGACATGAATGCACCGACACGCCCCCTCCCGCCCCAGAACGCTGCCCGACTTGATCTATGCGATCCAGTGCGCAAACCGCATCGGGATACACTGGATATGGTGCGACTGGGCCCTCCGAAAGGGTTCATTACAGTAAGGACTGTGCATACAGATGAAACTCGAATAATTAGAATATTGTGCAAAGTTCATTTATTTCACTAATGCAACTTATGCAGTGAAACTAATATATGAGATAGACTCATTACATGCAAAGCAAGATAATATCAAGGAGTGATTTGTCATAATTGTGATGATTATGGCTTACAGCTCATGAAAACCCCAAGAACCCCAAATCCACAACCTCAAAAAAGTAGATTATTACATGCAATCAATAAAACAAGGATTGTACATAGAACAATATCGGACCTCTGAAAAGTACAAGCATGCATATGTACTCAGTACTTGGTTTGGGCCCCTTTTGCAGCAATTACTGCCATTACTTTTCCACGATATTCTAATTATTCGAGTTTCACCTGTATGTGGAATAGATTTTTACAGGAGCTAGTTCTAGCCAACCCTGCAGATTGCTTAAATCAAATCTATAATCCTAGATGTGTAACCTGATGCACACATTATAACCGGCTAATATTATTTATCAGTAATTACATCGCAGATTGTTGATTCAGGGACATCTGATTGCCTTAGGGAATTGGGAAGCATTTTTTTTCCCTGTTGGAGCAAATTTGATATTGCTTTATAAGGATTTGTATGTGTTCCGCTGAATTAACTTCAGGTTTAAGGTTCTGAGGATGCCGGTTATTTTTTGCTGAACGTGACAGATGTGTATTTTTTCAGCCTGATTTACTATGTATATCTATGTAAGTATACTGAAAACTTCCAATATACACTGAGTGGCCAGATTATTATGACCACCCCATCAGTACTTCGTTGGGCCACCTTTTGCCTTCAATACTGCGGCGATTCTTCTTGGCATTGATGTCTTGGCATTGGATTCTTCTTGGCATTGATGGCGAGATGTTGAAAGGTGATGCGAGGAATCTGACACTACTAATTTGATGCACTGTTGCCCTTCTGTTGTCGTGTACCAGTCTTGCCACTCTCCGTTCTGCCTTAACATTGACTAGTTGCTGTCGGCCACAATTCGCACGTTCAGACCCAGAATTTCAGCTGACAGTCCGGTCTTTAAACACTTTAACAACAGCTGCTCTTGAACATTTAACAAATTCGGCTGTTTTGCTGATACTCGCTCCATGGCTCCGAGCGCCAACAATCATCCCACGTTCAAAGGCTGTTAAATCGCGTTGTTTACCCGTATCTTCAGAAACAAATCACTTCTACTGTCGTGGTAAACAACCTGCTTCCCTATTTATAATGGTCTGTCCCTCTAGCAACTTCAGCGCAAAATCATAGCTAATTATAGTTATTTTGCTTACAAACGTCAGGTGCCCATAATAATCTGGCCACTCAGTGGAAGCCATATGCACCAAAATGTTTTTGAACGTGCAGGTAGGATCTGACCATAGAAAGATCCTACGCCCTCTGGGTCATTTGATGACAGATTGATAAAATCACGTTTTAACATATCAGATTATCTCCTGGATGGTGGTTAGTAGGAAAGCTTGAAGACCACCCACAGGCATAGGACCGAAATATGGAGAAGACCACCGTCTTTAGAAACCTTAACATGGACCTCAGCATATACACAAGCTCATGTATTGCAAACAGGCCTAAGTTAAATGTTAGAGTGACCATTGAGGATCCAATCCTGACCTGAAAATCCAATGCAATGCTTGGGTGAGTATTTGGCTGTTTAGACCTACCCTAGAGGGAAACACTGAGTGTTTGTTATTAGACTGCACAAATTGTGGGGCGCTCTGTCATGCCTTCCCTCACTTTTTAGGTACTTTATGTCTGTAAGGCCGTACATCGTAATAATGGGCAAGTTACTGTACGTTCATTAGATGGTAGGAAGTGGCCCAGAACTGGCAACCTAGAAGCTGGTCAGGTTTTGTAGGGCTTCCTAAGACTACAGGAGATCCACATGCAAAGATGTTCATATAATAGGTTCAAAATTGTCAACAAGTGCATTTCAGAGTACCTACAGACATCTGTCACCTGCCAAGCACAATCTTTCCAATGAAAGACTGACACAATATCAATGTTCCCATTGGTTAAATGTATCTGCTATTGTCTGTCAATGGGGAAAGAGGGAGTACTTCACAGACATCCCTAATTCTGGCCTTTTCCAGTAGAAAACTGGAGAGATCAACAACAAAATCCCGAAACTGTAGATCTCCCCCCCCACTAAACCTCTTGCAAAGGTGGTCTGTGGTTGTCCCGCAGGGCCTACAGACGCGAAGAGTTCTTAACTGTCAATTGTCAACATCTGATTGAACAAAGGTACCTAAAGATTGTAGGAGCCATTTACTGGTAAGGGAACAAAGCTTGGCTAGTATGGGTAGTGGTGACTTAATCAGCATGGGTATTGGAGTCAACCTTGCCCATTCAAATCCCTTACAGAACATTATTTTCTCCAGTAGAACAGTTACTTTTTGACATTCAATGCTTTGTGCAAGCTGATCACACCTCTATCAACAGAGAACAATGATGAGCCAGAATTTCCATCACGGTCAGTTAACATTTTTATGCTTGGCGGAAATCTGATGGGATTCTTTCCACTCCATATCTGTTCAGACTACTCCACAGTTGTAGTACTCATTTGTCATTTGGAACTATTTATACTGTATGTCCAGACATTACCCACATATACCCCTCTCTAGTTCTTTTACCTTGTTCCTGTTGCTAGAAAGTGCCTTTATTACTCCCTGTGATGTTATGAACAGGCTACTAACATTTTCGCAGAAACATCTGCTTATAGTTCCTATTGACCTAGGCATGACTCCAGAACTACATCTCCGCAAGGCCCTTTCACTGCGCAGTATCTGGGCAGGCTCTTTTGAGTCAGGGCAGCAGTGTTTATTTGGGAAGGAAATCAATGTGGAGGGGGATGAGGGGATGGGCGGAGGTCTGTAGTCCAGCAAGCAAGGCTGACAACGCTGGTCAGGATTTAATTGAAACAAAGGCTCTGTGTGTCAGCTCACGTTAGTCGTGAAGAAGGTTATGAGTGCATTGGACTTCTAGCAGGATAAACGGGTATCTTTCTGTATTTGCAATGATTTCAAAGGGATAAAACATAGGGCAAGTGCATGCATTGTAGAGATGTACTGAATACGTTTTGACCTGAGCTTTTTCTATAAGGCACCTCTAGACCCTCCATCCTTCCATATATGTCTCTCTTGATGGTTGTTCCTGATTTGTGACTGTCAGCTTTGCAAAAATGAATAGGTCGCTTATTTAGGCTTTGCCTATGCCTTTCAAATTTGATTGTGCCACCCTCATTCCATTCCTAAGTAGCGAAGGGTGACTTCTGCCCAGTCACTGGTAATCTTCACTTCCTCAAATCATATTTTAAGGCACTTGGCTGTCAAGAGGTAGGAACCCTACTACATAGAAGCCGACCCAGAGAAAATACAGCAGGGAAATCTGAGGAGATAAATCATGGCTCTAAGGCATTGCTTCCCTCCTCCATGTGCATGGAGCGATCAGCTATGTGTAGGCTGAAGATTATATTTCACAGGAAAGTCACAGCTGAAGTCCCAGCTGGCTGGGTCCCCAGGATGTAAATCTGTCCAACTCTGCTGACAATTATGTATTCTGCACTCGGGCTTTATATCACCGATATGTGCGCATGTTGCAAAGGCTGTCTGCAATGCTGAGAACTTACACCTCACATAAAAATAGTGCAGCGCTGAAACTAAAGCACAGGCAGCAGTGGTGGACATCAGAAATGACCCCATAGCTTAAATGGTCATTCCATCGCATTTATGCATTGGAACTCATGGGCTCCTTCTCTGCCTTTCTTACATATGGAGCCTCATTGCTACTGATGTATTTACTACTCTCTAGAATAAATGTTTAACATGGTACAGGAAGAGTTTTGGGGTACTGTGCCATTAAAAGCAGAGATAGTATTAGATACTTGGGGGTATATTTATACAACGGTGACTTTGACATTCATCAAACATTCACTGCAGGTGTATCTTCTGGTGCATGTGTTTTCAATTACAGTGATTTAATCATGTGCAGTGAATGTGTTGGTAAATGCCATATTCTTTGATTTATAAATGTGCCCTTGTTGGCCAGCGCTTGTTATTTTGGTAGCATCAATAGTAATATCTGTTGTGTACAACCACTTAGAACATACAAGCTCAGGTAACCTCAACTAGTGTGTTTGTGTAGATTTGTGTGTATGTAATGTATGTGAGTCGGTGTGTGTGTGTGTTTGTGTATACATTCAAAAATATTTATAATACTTTCTCCTGAAATCCTACTTTAAATGGTATTTGAGGGAGGCAGTAGTAGAAGCAACTAGAATTTAGCTGCATTTATCTTTCAAGAATGCTTGTTAAGTTAGTTTCCATGGCAATGGTTGCAGTGGTACACTTCCTAATTATCATTCATACAGATCATCAACATTTACACTTCAGAATAGCAGCATCTTCTATATTTGTATTCTAGGAAACCTAATATATTACAATTTTTTTTATAAATAGATTTCTATTGTATTTATGTTCTATTCTGATGTTCTCATCCTTTGTACAAGGCTGACTCATTTTCAGCGACAGTGCGTATTGTATTGGAGAAACACATTGGACCACATAAGGGCCCACTTCTGGTGTTGGGGTTTGCTCAAACCACACAAAAACATCAAGGAAAAGTCAATCCTATTTAATTCGATTTTACAATTTCCATCTGTGTGTTGTGATTTAGCAAAACGCAACCTGAAGCATTTTCATTCGTTTACTCGTAAACTCGCCCAAATGCTCCGATGCCTAGCCCGATACTTCTGGTATCAGGAAGCTGGGCAGCGAGTCATTGCACGCTGCCCAGCTTCCTGTTTGGTCAGGAAGGCGGCTCCATGCTACGAGGGAGCATGGAGCCATCTTCCAGGCCAATCAAGAAGCCAGGCAGCGTGTAATGACTTGCTGCCCAGCTTCCTGATTGGTCTGGAAGCTAACAAATCAGGAAGCAGTGCGCCGTGTAAAGACACGTTGGCCGGGAATCTGGCTTCATGCTCCCTTGTCACCTTATGGCAAGGCAGCTGACCACGGAGCATGAAGCCCCCTAGTAACGGGAAGCATGGGGACACCTTCTATGCTAATCAGGAAGCCAGGTAGCGAGTCATTACACGTTGCCTGGTTTCCTTAATGGGACTTCCGGCATCGGTATTCAGCATCGGAGAGTAGTGAAAAATATATATCGGTACTCGTACTCAATACCCAAATACCGGTATCAGTGAATCCCTATGTATTACATTTTTGTTTTGTCTTGGGTTTAGATAACCCTTAACCCAGGGCTGGATCTTAGGAGCCAGGTAGCCAATGCTCCTTGAAAATGACAGCTGGCGCCCAACTTTTGAGGTTTTCTCTTGTTGTTGTCAATGGAACTGGCTCCTTAAAATAATCCCATGAGCCAGTTAGCCTTAAAAAAAAAAAAAATCACAGCTGGCTCCTAACATTGGAAGTTTCCTCTAGATCCTTGGTTCTCAACTGGTGGGTCGTGACCCAAAAGTGGGTCGCGACCCCATGTTCAGTGGGTCGCGGCGTGACTTCCACTTTTCAAGGCGAAAAGCTCATCAGCCTCCCCCTAGCACAGCACTGTCAGTTCTTGCGCCAAACAGCCATTCAAAATATGCTGCCCGGCGCCGAGTGTCAGCTTGAGGTGGGATGGGCTGGGGCTATGGCCGTGAGGGAGCTACATCTATACTTACAGCTCCCTCACATGTCCTGGACCAGAGTGATGTCACATTCTGGCTACCTACAGGGCACGCAAAGGGAGTTGTACAAGCAATGCACATATGGATGGAGCTCTGTCACAGTACAGCACCCCACAGGCTGAGGATCAACTCCAGTTCTCGTAATGTATGGAGACTGGGTGGATCTTTTGAATGGCACCCCAAACACACCTCCCACCCACAGTTCGATCACCCGCACCGGAAAGTGCAATACCGCAATGCTGTGCGTTCCATTGCTGTGCAACTTGTGTCGCGACTAAATGACCAAGGACAAATGTGGGTCCCCAGGTTACACAGGTTGAGAAACACTGCTCTAGTTGATGTTAATGGAGCTGGCTTCTAAAACAAAATCCTGCTGGCTCCTGGATTAGACAGACTGGCTCCTGAATTCTGTATTAATTTGATCACTTACTTTAATCAATAGAAGGAAAAGTCTACATTTGTGCATAATCAGTACCTAAAAATACTTTGTAATCAAAAAAAATGCAGAAAAGAAATTAATCTAAGACAAAATATGTAAGTTTTTTTCTTATTTTTAGATTAAACGGCCCTTTTATATTGATTTCAGGTGCGGGGTTAATACCATTAACGGTGCATTATTGAAGCCTTAAAGAACACAGAGCTCAGAAAGGAAAATCTAAATATTATTTCTTCCTCTTAAGCGTCTCCAGTTGATTTACTCGCTCGGCTTGCTGTAAGGGAATTGGCTCACCTCTGTAATTTACAACAGCAGAGGAAGGGCTTGGAGGTCAGGAAAATATGTAGGTCACTTAGCTTAGTAACTGATACTTGCCATTGGTTTGCAGTGCAGGTGGTACTGGGTGCTGTGAGGCATTGAAGGCCACGGACTGGAGGGGGAGCAGGAACTCTAATATAAACAAATGGATGCTATAATATGACAAAAATAACAGGTGCCAGAGCCTGTATATTATGCCGGGTGCCTATGATTAAAGTAACGGTGTTCAGGTCATTGCAACTCAATATCTAATGGGATAATCGCAGCCAAAATTGAGAAAGGAGAATTTCAGAATTTCTTTTACAAGCAATAAAAAAGTGCCAAGTTAGTTAGGACAGTTAGGCCCTGTTCACACCTTTTACGTTTTGTTGCGCGTTCAACGCTCTATGAACGCTCTACAAAACGTACAAACTTGAAAATCCCATTGTTTTCTATGGGTATGGTTCACACCTTTCCGTATTTCAGCCCGTCTGAACGCGCTACAAAGCGGCCTACGCCTGAAAAGGTACATGTAGGCTGGGTTCACACCTAGGCGTATTGAATATGCGCGTTTGTACCGCGATTCACGGTAAAACAAACGCGGGTTTCTGAGGGCTACTTGGCTGTATCCCAATGGAAACGCGAGACCAAAACGCCCCAAAGAACGTGCGACAAACGTTGAAATGGCAGGTAGCAGTTGAATGTTTTGCGTTTCCAGGCAGATGAATGAAGTATTTGAACCCAATCGCAGTGAGATTTCCCAACAATGGTATAGAAGAAGTTCAAATATCTCGCTGTGTGATAATGAGCTCCTCCAACTGCCTGAAGCATTGTTATTGCCCTCTTGCAGAGCTGAAATTGTTTGATCATTGAAAATATGAGAACCATGCAAGTAAATAAAGCTGTAATCAGATAACTAGTTTTTGAAATGGGATCTCCAGGTAATGTTTCTATGCCAGATGTTTGGCAGGTGTATGGCTGAAGGTAGTTTTAGCTCTTCTTCATCTTTTTTTTTTGCTGTAAATGTCTGGTTCTCTATATTCTCTTCCTGTCCGGGTCACTTGTGGTACCTGAACCCTGCTTTGCTGCTTTTAGATTGAAGTAGCCGGTCCCAAGTTTTAGCTCTCCTCTCCTGCATCCTTTTTTGCTGGAAAGGTCTTGTTCTCTTGGAGTTCGGGTCACTTGTGGTCCCTGAACCCTGCTTTGCTGCTTTTAGATTGAAGGTGCTGGTACCAAAGAAGACCACAGGGATTACCCAACACTACCAGAGCAAAAGCATGCTGGAGAGCAAGAGTTTAGTGCCGAGTACCAGACCTTTACAGTAACATAATTAAAGATGAAAGGGAGATCACTATAACTTGCTCTATAAGAGTTTGCAAAGAAACCTTTTTTTGGAGTCCTTGTGTCACTGCAGACCAGGGAGCCATTTGATATTACACTATGGGGTTGATTTACTAAAGGCAAATACTCTGCAAGATAATTTTCCTTTAGCTTATTGAATGCGGTGAAAATTCACCTTGTAAAGAATACCCAATCATGTGCTAGAAAAACAAAAAGAAACACTATTTGTGCCGCCCCAACAGGGGCATAGAATATGAGATGCATAGCCTCAGTTAATATTAGCATTGTTATATAGGTTAGAATTTATATAGTGTGATTTGCCTAACTATTTTCTCATAGCTAAATCCATGTGTTATCCTATGCTGCCATCTAGTGGCCTTTTGTTGTAACAAACATGTTTTCTGTAATTATTCCTCATGTGACGATGTATTTCCCCCTAGTGTAGCCCCACCCTTCTTCCTGTGTGCAGTACTTCCTGTGTCATGGGCACAGTTGAAAGCCACATGTAACAAGGACACACAGGTAATCTGCACGGAGTACGGAGGAAAGGTATCATTTTCTGACCGCACAATACTATAACCATTCAACTGCTGTTCCTATCATCTGCTGTAATCCTGATGTAAAGAATAAACACCTCTTTTGAATGAATCGGTATTGACGAGTTCAGCTATCTGACGAGGATTGTCCGCAGTGAGTATATCTGCTTATACAGGCCAGGCATAGAGGTCTCAGCAAGGGATATATTTCGCTATCACAACGATCGGAGTCAGAATACTATTTTTGCTTGCTTGGAGGATGGAAGTCAACAGAGCTTCGTCTTATTCACTAAGCTAAAGGGAAATTTCCTTGTAAAGTGAACAGCCTATTTGTCTGTAGTAAATCAACCTCCATATGTCAAAATGTTTGTGGAAACCTGAACCTCACATCTGTATGGGGTTGTTGGACTTTGCATTCCAAAACCATTATCATTAAAATTGAGTCCTCCCCCTCTTTTTGCAGCTAAAACTGCCTTCACTGTTTTGAGAAGACTCTGTAGTGTTCAGATGTGTGCCAATTCAACCAAAAGGGCATTCGTGAGGTCAGGTACTGATTTGGGATGTGAAGTTCTGGCTCACATTCCAAAGGTGTTCAGTAGGGTTTAGGTCAGGGCTCTGTGCAGGTCACTCGAGTTCCCCCACACCAAGCTCTTCAAACCATGTCTTTATAGAGTTGTCTTTTTGCTCAGGGGCACAGTCATGCTAGAACTGAAAATGGCCTTTCCCAAACTGTTCTTACAACATCTAAAATGTGTACTTAAGCGTTAACTTTACTGGAAACAGGTGAGCTTATTAATTTGGTGGGTTGTCTATACACCTTTGGCCATGTAGTTCTCCAGCCTTGTTTTCGAACCCTGTGCCTTTCATTATCTTTTGACCTTCTCTATCCTGGCAGCATGAGATATCCTATACTGGAAATATCAGCCCATTATATTGGTCTGTGAGAGTTCATATCACGCTGACACACGTTGTATGTGTTTAATACTTTTTTATTTAGGCTCTTACTGAGCTGGCAGAGGCAAGTCTTCCCTGATCTATGCTTCCCACCATTGATATAAGCATGTGTGCAAGTAGCCTAAGGTTCTAATAGGGCAGAAGGTTAGTAATATAATCTTTTCTTTTCTACAGCACAGAGGCATGTCCCGACTTACATGGAAGATGCCCTCACCCAGCTTATAGAGCACAAAGATGACACTGAGCACAGTGACGTTGCCAGATTTTTCGCTGACTAGTGAGTATTTCATCTTCTATTGATAAATGTATTAATCTTCTTCCAAAAGAAACATTGACAGATGAAATTAGTTTATTGAACATTCATTAATCATGTCATGATAATTGTACATTTATTTCTCTATAATGATTAATTGTGTGTTCATTTTTTTCTATAATGATTCCTGCAACAAAATAATTATTGGAGGAATACTTATGGGTTAGTGTACTAAGGAGCAACTCCAGGTCGCGAGTAAAATTGTTCAGGGAGTCGCTTTAAATATCCCTAAAAAAAGAAGAAATTACCAACATGCCAGTCCTGAAAATTATAAACGTCTACTCAAATAACATTTAAGTGTTACATATTTAATTGCAACCATATTAACCACAATTTTTTTCACTGCTTTTGGATGGGTCTAAAGACTTTGATGACCTGATCATTTTCGGTGCTATCTTAGTTTCATGCTCCAGTGTGTGAAGACATTTTTTTTAGTGGGCTCTAATAGGTCAGTGCTGGAACCATGGACCCCACTGGTCTATTTTTGTGCAGCTGCAGTTTCAGGGTCATTTGAGATGATACAAATGAAAGCTATTTAGTGTATAAGGTGTGTCCCATGTTCTTTTGAATGCAAACTGTTCAAGTACTTATAAAACTAAGGGTGTGCTGTGATCATCTTCCATCTGCTGTCTCTTCTGGAATGTGGCAAGGACAGCTTAGTGAGCTTCCAAGCCATGATTTAGCTATGCCAATAGACACCAGCTGGTCAGAAAAGCCTTAAAAGGTGTTCATTGGTAAGCTGGGCATTACAGACCCTCCGGTGTCTTCAGAGTCGTCTAGACAAACACTTTCTTCACTTGGTTCAGCTCACGTAGAATCAACACTGGGAAAAAAAAAATCCGCGTAGACCCTCTTGGTTTAAAGAAGCAGTTCATCTGCCAATTAGAATCCTGTGAAACTTCAGAGGATGGGCAAGTGCTGTATGGTGGTCCCCACCAATCCAACTATAGCTAAGGTAAAATGGATTCTCATTTTCTCACTGATAGTGAAAATTACCTTTTAGGGTTGCCAGAAAAAGAAAAGAAATCTATAAAAGGTCAATCAATCCAAAATGTATCTTTTATTTCATGGACGGTTAACTGGTCATAACTATAGTGGAGTGGATTCTCACTTTTATTTTACGTATAAAACACTATAAAGATTGTAATAAGAATGCACAACAAAATTAAAATGTAGATGTATATTTATTCCAAAACTGATATTTCTAGTTTGGTTGGATGCTTTTTATATTTCTCAGAGACTCCAACAGAGAAATATCTGCTCCTGATCTAGACTAGACCCAAGCAAAAAATATTTAGCATATCTCAACAATATATGCACATTTTTCCCCATGTTTTTTTCTCTTTAAAATAATTCATGTACACATAAAAACCTGTAGCTTGTGTCAGAAATTCTGTAAGTTCCTAATACTTAGGAGGAGCATGGCAGGTGTTCTGTAGTCCAGCAGGGCTGTCAACACTACTGCATGGGATTTCAGTGCAGCATAGGGCCTGTTGTCGGCTCACTAAAGGGAACTAGGAGCTCACTGAATTTCTAGCAGGATGAACAGGTGTTTATTTTGGACTTACGGCATTTTTAAATTGGTCATGAACCTGACATTTTTTCTCATTCAGGCTCGGTTAACACTTATGCGATTGCGGTGGTGAGCTGTTGACGCGCATCTTTGCGCGATTTTGCTTTGAAAACCCGCACAGTTTTCAATGCATAGAGATGTCTTTGAGACCCAAACCTCGCGACAGCCGCCCGAAAATTGCTCCTGCACCTTTTTGCGCATTATGCGATTTCAGCTGCGCAAAACACAAAGCAAAGGGGTGAACGGGATAAATTGACCTGCATGCAAATCTCTGTTTTGTGCGAAATCGTGGGGGGTAAATCCGCGCGATAAATCACCTAGGTGTGGACCAGCCTTCAGACCTGCAGGCTGAACGAGAAAAAAAACGGCTTGATTTCCCCTTAGACTCTAAGCAGCATAGATAGGGCAATCTCTGCCGCTGGGCTATTGTATTCTGAATACCTAAACTATTGTCTGCTGAATATATGGATTGGATACAAGCGCTGTTCTGCTGACAAAATTCGGTGAAGATTATATTTGAATATGGTTGACAGGGTCATCTATGGCTCAAATCTGAGCAGTGTATAGCCAGCTTGCCCATGTATTTCAGAGATATACTGATACTTTTTTCCCCCAGGCATACATTTTACACAGTCTTAGCCCCTATAAAATCACTATCGATGTGTCAAGGTATAGTGATTGATTCCTAACCGCATGCAATAATAATGCATACAATTACATGCGGCGTGTCCATATTCTGCCACTTTCAAACGCGGCCGATGTCACACGATCATTAACTTGCCAGCTTGTTATTGGCACACATGGGATTCCTGCTGCAGGAAATAAAAAGTTCCTGACGCAGGAATCGCTAAACGAACCTACATTGTAACTGTGAATGAGGACTTGATCTACCTGTTGGGGTGAGTTCCATTACAGAGAATGCAGCAGGTTGAGAGACTTTATGGTTGGCTTTACAATGGCTGCAGCTGAAGGCAGAGCTAGGTACTTTGATGAGGCCATTATGTTACTGAAGTAGGTGAGAGATATGAGAAGCTAGTGGGTGATTCAGTCCAAAAACAGCTATCAAACGTCTACGAAATGAGACTTTCTGAATGTTATAAAGATTGGCCGTTGGATACGGGGAAGGTAGCTAGAGTAGCCTGGCAAATCTCCACAGGAACTTAATTACTCACTTAACATACAGGTTTATAATTGGTTTTTCCGGGTAGATCAGATCTATTATTTCTATATAATTCCACTGGAGCTTGTACTGTATTCCCCTTTCTTTAATCACATGATTACCCTCCACCTCGTGTATTGTATTCGGCATGTTCCATTTCATCTTTTGGCACCTTTTGCCAACTGCAGCTACCAAGTTTCTGTTGGCTTTTCTATTTTGTCTCTCATCTCTGTGCTCAGCATTTCAAACCAAGCTTCTGTATGCCCTGTAGGGCCTGCTCCCCCTTCTTCTGGAGCCCATCTCTGTGAAGGCAGGATTCCAGGTCACTTGTTTGATGTTCCCGGTTATGTGCCTTCACCTTGAGGGTATTGAAAACATTTAATAATCTGCAGTTTACACGTTACACCGAAGGAAAAAAAAAAAAAGCACCTTTTGTTCTGCTTTGCTGCTGAACTTGGTTGATCTTTTTTGAACTTTGGGCAGACCTCTGACATTGATGACAACTATAATAGATTCTGCATAAGAAGAGATTGACGGATACTTGTCTTTAGAATCTGTGATTGAGCTGAAGGACAAACTGCTTATTAGTATATATAGTATCAGCTAACATTCCCTTTACTACATATCACATAACCAGTACAGGTGCTGTTATGATGATTCCTAAGATGCTGACTTAGGTCAAATGAGAGACCTTATTGCTGATTGCCCCGAATTCATAGTGCAAGCAATATTCAAGTACAGTACTGGAAGGTAGAAGGGATTATAATGGGGCCTTCTGGGTGGTAAAATGGGCACGTGCAAGTCAGGTTCAACTGAGTCTATTTTTCTACAGCTGCCCAATCTTAACCAGATAGCCATCCATGCTTTTCCAATTTGACAGATATACAGTATGTGTCATAGGTGTTGATGCCCATATTATTCAGGGCACAATGGGTGCAGTCATTTAAGAGCCATATACACAGCCCTCAAATGACTAAGTCTTCCATCTCCAGCATTCAGTAACGCAGTAGAAGCCTCTCAGCTGTCATTTGCTGACTTGCTTTACATGTGTGTGTTTCAGGGCTGACGCATTTTGGCTTTAGCTATACTTTTAGGTTCGTAATGTCAATCGTGTTTTGCTGCCTTGAGAGCTTTTTTAAGGCAGGGGTACATCATTTGTGTTGATGAACCCATCTGAAACCACTTTTTGGTCTGCAGTTATCATATATACAATTCTTTCTGTTGTGTCCTGTTAGGAGATCTGCCTGTTTTTTTTTTTTTAATCGAAGCCCGTGGACGTGCATCAAAACAAACTTCCCCCTGTGAACAAAAAAAGTTAACCGTGAAATCACAGCACACAAAAACGTGCACAAGGGTGCTTGGTCCTTCAATAAAGAAGGGACCTAGATTCCCGACCCCCCGGGGCGCAAGGCTCCTGACAGGGGTTGAGACTGTTGGTCCACCAACCCGAAGGTCGGTGGACCCAGATCCTTTGGGGACCTGCCGAAACAGGTCCCTCACAGTACTAGGCAGGGGGCTCTCCCGAAGAGAGACCCCCTCCTGGGTTGGGAGGAGACGGAGAACCCTATATAAGGGCACAGAATCTCCTCCCCACATCAGGAATAGGCCCCGAAGGAACCTGCACCCGCTGCATCTGTGGGTCAATGCTTTTTAAAAAAGCCAATCGTGCTAACGTGCATTAAGTGCAATAAGTAATACTAAAGTGCCAGTGTGCCACGCTGACAGGCTTTAGGGGCCGGAGTGCAAAAATATTGCCACGGACTAGCCATAAGGCCTGTCCAAGAGGCGATGTGCAGAAAATGCAAGGTGGTGTGTGACCAAGTGATCAGTGAGTCAATGTGGGGTCCCATACCCAAGTGACTTTCTGAGCACCCCTGGGACGCCACCCCCAGGGGGCACAACACCACAGGCTTCTGCCGCCCCCAACCCTCCAGCCAGACCAAGTGTTTCTCCGCTCATACCAGGAGGTAGTGCCGTCGGGGGTCCTCCCACTGTCTGGGGTCTACCCGTAACCTCAGGGCCTGACTCAACCAGCAGTGGACCGAACCGTCCTCGGACACCCACCAATTACGTCGGAGGGTACTAGAATGCTCTCCCATCGGGTGGCAACATCCTTTCCCCTCCAACAACTGATAAGAACAGATACTACACTTGATCTTAGCCAAAAGGCTGAGAAGCGATAGATCTGCCTGTTAATGTAACGGTGAGTCTTGTATCTGAGAGTGTCTGTAATATGAACTGATATGAACAGAAACATTCCGTAATACCTCAGGATATAGTATTATACAGCATTATTAATTTTGCACCTCACTTCATTTCCATGTAGTGCCCTCCTTCATTATGTCTCCAGATGTGCTTCCTCAGTTTTCTTCTCCAGTTCTCATTACCGCTTAGATGGACGCATTCAGGAAGCTGACAAAGAACAGGTTCTGTTTTCACGCTTGGTTTATGTTATAGCCACTTACTAATTATGCAGTTAATTAGATTGACACTGCTTTCTCAATGTGGCAATCTCCTTTAACTATCCATTACCGTGTGGACAGGTGACACCACCTATCAGTCATCGGAGAGACAGTTATTGGGAACACGCGTTTAAAGAAGAACTTTTAAAACCAAAACATTTTTTTAAAGCTTGTAATGGCAGAGCTTTTTATATCTCTAAATAATAGCTGTTAGCAGTCTTGCCTTCTTTTTTCTATAGCTGAGGCAGCTTCTGATAGGCAACTCTGCTGATCGCTTTGACCAGACACCTAGGATTTGTGTTGTCTGTGCCCATCTTCCTTTGTTGAGAGAAGTATATTGGTTGGCAGCGGCCCTTCGCGATGGCATCAGAGAGGCCCGGGGGGCAATTGCCACCCGGCCCAGTCCGCCCCTGGTTGGCTACCAATGCGTTCCCTCTCCAAAAAAGCTAGTTCCATACTGGCTGCTAGGCTAATTTTTAGGTTTCAGTACTTTCATTCTGGATCAGGTGTTCACACATCCCCGGCTGCATACTTGTTTTGGGTCATTGACTCAGAAAGAATAGCAGTAAAAGGATGGATTCAGCAGCCAGATCAAGGGATACAAAGTCACTAGCACTCCAGACATGTAATTTGCTTCCCACAAATCGAATGTGAAGAAGAGTGCTACAGACATATATACTGCAGGGTCCCTTTCTCAAAGAAACATAAAATGAGGGGTCATTTCAGTTCATCCCCAAGGTGTTCAGTAGAGTTGAGGTCAGGGCTTTGTACAGGCCACTCAAGTTCCTACATAGCAACCCCATAAAACTCTGCCTTTATGGAGCTGGCTTTATGCATAGGGTCATGCTGAAACAGAAACAAACCTTCCATAAACTGTTTTCACAAGGTTGGAATTGAGCACCAATTGCCTAAAATGTCTTTGTATGCTGGAGCATTAACAGTGTCCTCCACTGGAACACCTGGAATCTGTAATTTGGAGAGGCATCCACATACATGTGGACAAATAGTAGAGGTGATGGTCAGGTGTCCACATACATTTGGACATATAGAAGAGGTGATGGTCAGGTGTCCACAAACGTTTGCTCATATAGTGCATTTCACTCAGTACACATCAGTGAAAGTCTTGTTGAATCTTCGCACACCTCCATTATTAACAGCTATGACAAACCAAAGAGTGATCATGTTCAGTTTAAATTCTGCCACATGCAAGGTATAGAAACACACACATAAACAATCTAAAAATTTAATTATAATACAAAAAAAAATTGCATTGTGGTTGTTATGCTACAATTGTAGATATAAATAGTACTAACTGGCCTCAAAGGGTATCCATGGATTTCCCCTTCTCCTCCATCCCAGCAGATATTTCCCTGTCTTGTCTCTGCATTTGGGGGCATACAAGTAATGGTTAGCAATGGGAAATAGAACACCATAAGCCTCCCATATAGCACAGTCGTCAGCAGAAGATTAGTTCCTAATTAAACCACCCTCCAAGATGAAAATTGAATTGGGGCTCCTGAAACAGAGATGTTGTCCCTGGCAGACTTTTCTGTTAATGCAAATGGAGAGGGAAGAGCTGGGCAGAATTGGCAGCCATTGTGGTGTAGTTCAGGGCTCAAAATTTTCTGGCTAGTAGCTCAGGACTTGAAATTTTGAGCCCTGGTGTAGTTTATCACGTAGGGGGACAACAAAGTTGATGACTCTTTATTGTTCATCTGGACATTCAAAACCCACTTCACATCATGCAAGGGACAATGATCATCCACATTATATGAGGGGCATTGATCTTTCACATTGTGCAAGGGGCAGTAGCAGTACAGAACCTTACTTTCATGCTGGCCCTCCTATGACCTCAACTTTTATCCCAGCCATTCAGCATCTCATCGTCTCCAGTGTCAGGGATAGCCCTCACATGGTGCATCGACCTTTTTATGTTTAAATAAACTGGCATCTTCTGACCTTCATTACCTGGAGAGGGCAAATGTTATCTCCCTTGCAGAAAGATTTGCAAACGAATGGCTTGCAGTACAGCAGAGATGCACGGATTTGTCTCTCCTGGTCTGTGTGCACATTTCACCCCTAGAAAGAGTCCAAAGAGATAGACTTTCCTTTGAAACATTTCCTGTGGCTGTACAGGTGACACAACAGCGGAAAGCTGCTCTGCTGCATTCTGACAGGATCAGGTTTCTCCGACTTCAAGAAGTTGAAGTTCATTCTTGGAACATACTAATCCCAGAGTGACTTATATGCCTTTGGCTATTGTTACCAAAAAAATAATATATAATATATACACACGATTACATATACTTGAGAAATCAGTCACACAGTCTTCTTGCCGCTCCATCATCTTTACTGAGAGCACATGGGGAATTAGTCACACCTGTTTAAATGTAAGTGAACCATAAATATGGTTTTCATCGATGAGGAAATGGTTTTTAAACACTCGCACATACAGCCAACTCTTATTTTAGGGATTTAAAAAACGGTTGTATACCGCTCACAATGCATGGAGCTCCCAAGCAATTTTCCATTACCTTGCAATGCGTATCCACTATTCAGCCTGCTTGTAAGACAGAAATGGGGAGTGCTAGGTTAGACTGGTCATAGATGTGGAGCAATCCCCCCTATGGAATGGTGCAGATATGTTTAATAGCTATAAGCGAGGCTTCAAATGACAATAGTTGCTTGCTTTTATCGAGTTGGTTATGGTCAGACTTATAACCAATCACAAAAATCCCATATAAACTTGTTGATGTAATATAATATGAAGTTGTTTTCAGTCTTTATTAATCTGCAGCTTTTATTAAGAATAACTGGTGATCGTGCCACGAAGATCCTTGTAAAGGCATTTCCTGTTGTGGGATGATAACTGCTTTGTCTCATGCCCCCTGGGGGCAACCAGAAATGGCCATCTGCCAACACACATTGTGCAGGTGTGGTCAACCATTGTCACCATCAGCAAGCCAGTCCTGAGTGATGATGTCCAGCTGACACTGGAGCAGGTACATGTAGACCGTAAGTGGCTAAGAGATGATGGAGGAAATCAGCAGCACTGAGATGTTGGACGCTGCACAGCTTCCTGATTGGACGGGAAGCCGGCTCCATAAACTCTCATCACAAGTGACAAGGGAGCATGGAGTCGGCTTCCCGGCCAATCAGGAAGCCCGACAGCGTGTAATGACTCGCTGCCTGGCTTCCTGATACCGGAACCTCAAGTATCGGGCTAGGTATTGGAGCATTTGGGCGAGTACGAGTACTCCCAAAATACTCTGCACCAATACCGATACTAGTATGAGTATCGGTGCATCCCTAGTGTACGTCATCTGAATATAATTGATTATGTTCTTATATACTGTTCTCCTCATTGTTTGACTCTTTCCATCACAAATAAAGTAAGATTGACTTGAATCAGTCGGCTGCTCAGGATTGCAGAAGGAGAAGTTGCAAACACACTAAAAAACATTTGCAAATCCTTTGCTAAAAGAAAAGTGATATGATTTGCACTACATCGACTCCTGGTGTGTCAGTAACGCGCTAGATAAATCCCCCTCTGGGCAACTGACTGTGATCTGCGTCAAATCCTTGTTCATGCAAATAGATTTGCTGATCTCTACTATGAAGTTTTTATTACTGTGTTCATATTTTTTTGGTCAGAGTATTTATCTCTTCAGCTGCTTAATAAGGAAGTGTCTGGTCAGTGGCCAAAAGGGATATTACAAGACAGATGGGATTTATACTTGAAACTTACTCATTTGTTCTGTGTGTTTATTAGTAAAATGTGTGATTCTGTCTCTTCTAAAGCTGGCCACGCGTTAAGCGAATTTTGGCTGGTTCCTTATGAACTACCCAAAATTCGTGCCGTGGGCACCCCTCCACTCAATTTTTCAACCAACGTTTGTTGAAGGCATGGGTGCAAAAATATTTTGATGAATAGCGCCTGCCCGGGTATTCAGGCGCCGCTGGAGCAGCGGGTTTTTGTGTACAATAGCTGGCAGCAGGAGAATCGTCCATATAAGCAGTTTAGCACGGATGGGGAATGTTGTTGTTTTTTTTTCATTCAGCCCGCAGGCTGATGGAATATCTATTATTAAATGGCAAGCTTAAAAGAGAACTATGGGGTCAGTGTTTTTCCTCATAGTTCTCTTAAGGGTCACGGGAGGACATATACTAGCGTCCTCCAGTGACCCAAAGCTCAGTACATCGCGAGCTACAGCTTGCTGAATACTGAGACCGCTGCAGCTGACAATGCTGTCGAGATCCACCCACCTACGTGACTGACAGCTGGCTCTGCCTATCTAGAGGCAGAGCCAGCTGAACCCGCCCCCTCCCCCGTCCATTCCTCTAGTCAGCGCTGGAGGCTCGGAGCGGGGAGGGGGGGAATCCCTGCGGGGAGTGGTGACTGACAGTCACCGATCTCTGCAGGGAGATGATCGAGAAGTGAGCGAGCGAGCGTCACTATGTGTTCGCTCACTTCCCGATCTATTGAGCTAACGTGTGACGGTTTCATTTTCACATGTCGGCTCAAACTATGAGGCTGAGTTATTTTCACTCACCTCATAGTTCTCTTTCAACATGTAACATGTAAAGACTTACCGACTGGCTGGAATATCTTTGGATGAGTGTAATCTCTAATTGGCTAAATAGCAAACAAAATCCCACCTCTCTGCGGGGCATGCAGGCAATAGCTACCCCCCCCCTTACTAATATATTAAAAGGAAACGGACGCTTGCAAGCACCACCTAGCCCAAGTCGTGTTTCCATCAGTTATTTGTCAGCATGGAAAAGCTCCGCACAAGCCTCTTTTTGGTGAGATCAACATGATGTGACTCTTTTTCCTATTCCAAATTGCGCTGATATTCCCAAAAAATAAGCTCGTACTTTTTTCCAGCGAGTGGCTTTTTTCTCAGCTAAGACTATGCTAAGACGCGAACTATAGAAATCAATAGGATTTCTTGTGCCGAGCTTTTCCCTGCTGACAACTATGAACTACAAACTCCCTGGTGTGAACGGGGACTTTAAGTAGACCTGAAGTAGGGGTATGGAGGACCAGAGCTACGAGACAAGGCTACTAAATTTAAACATGTTCACATTAGAGGTGAGGAGATTAAGGGGGGATATGATTTCCATGTACAAAATGTTTAATGGTGGTAGCAACATTAGCGATAAACTGTTTAAAATTAACTCCGTTACAAAAACTAGAGGCCATCACCTAAAATTGGTGGAAAAAAAATTCCAGCACAAGGGGCGAAGGGGGTTCTTCACAGTAAGATCAGTTAGGGTCTGGAACTCACTGCCACAGGCGGTGATTTCAGCAAATAATGTGGAATTGTTCAAGAAACTTTTGGACGATTTCTTAAGGGACCGTAATATACAGGGGTACAGGTACTCCTAGAATGAGATCCTAATAGGTTGGACTTGATGGACTAATGTCTTTATTCAACCTCAAATACTATGTAACTATGAACTGGAATGTGAGGGTGCCTAGGTACTTTTGTGCCTCCAGTCTAATAACTGTACAACTGCAGGGTGAATCCTTAGCTGGCTGTACACTGAATTTCTGAAACTGACTGAAATGCACTCAGTGGGTGGCCCTGTCCGCCTGACATCTTCCGATTGATATATTTAAGTAGCTGGGTGTAAAATGGTCTGCCGAACAGCACTTGCATCCAATCGGATTCGAGGCACTGTTTAGGTATTTTGACAGCTGATGGGGACGACTGTGAAAATACAATAACCACAGTGAGAGTTTCCTCTATCCACACTGTTTACCATGGACGGAGCAATCAGTTAGAATTTTTCTGTATAGCACGAAAGTTGAACTAAAAAAAAATCTGAAAGTGTATGCCCGGCTTAAGGCAATGCTGCCTCTGAATCCTAGTTTAGGAAATGTAGAGATTCAGTGATGTCACTACTGTGCTGTTCACTGTTTGCTGGAGGCTCTGACATCAGAAGGCTACTTGCCGCCTCTACCAAGATGACTTTTTACACACAGAGACACAGTGCAAAACAAGGGATGTCTGTGAAGGTTCTCATTCATCCAGGTCATGGTATATCTGTAAAAAATAAGTCCAGGCAACTGGACTTGCTGTATTTTTCTTCAAGACGTTTCATCCAACCAGCTTTCTCAATTCAGAATGACTTGTACAAAACAGAATGTTTGTAGTGTAGTGACTTGTACAAAACAGAATGTTGTTTCAAAGTCATTCTGAATTGAGAAAGCTGGTTGGATGACCAGTGAAACGTCTTGAAGAAAAATACAGCAAGTCCAGTTGCCTTGACTTATTTTTTACAGATAAAAACAAGGGATGGTAAGGCAGCCATGGGGAAAACGTTTAGCTGCCGGTAGCACCCAGTGAAATACTAGTACTTTTCCCTTTGCCTGCACAGCTTCCAGAGTCCAGTCAAAGAGCCCTTCTATGTTAAAGTTTGGCCTGGGAACCAAAGGTCCTGATCCGCCATGTGATGTGTTGCATGTTTGTTCACATATCATAATAGACAGATCGCAGAGAAGGTTCTATCTATAATTTCTCAATCTTATAGGCTCAATAACCATTACCCTAAATCACTTACATTTAATAATAACTAAAACTTGAAAACTTCCTCTTGAATGAATATTTTCCCTGGTCCCAATGTATGCAACTTTACCTTTAATCTTCTGTGCTGAGATCTAACTGCCATCTCACACCACAAGCCGTGAGTTCCAGAGCATAGTGCATGCAGCATTTTTTTCTGACTGCACCGACCTGGAAGGCAGGCATTAATGTGCCATGCGTTTGGGTGCGGGCGATCGCACTGCGGCCAGGAGGCATGGCTATGGTGCCATTGACTTCAGTGCACCGCTGCGCCCCCTCCCGCCCCTGAACGCAGGGAGCCGGCCAGGATGTGATCCAGTGCGTTCCGGCACCAAATCGGGCCAGACCAAATTGTGGTGTGAACTAGCCCTAAAGAAATCTCTATTTGTCCCAAAAAAATAGATATAGAATTCATTTTGTTCCAGGAATTCTCAGCCAAACTTGCACAACGCTGAAAACAGAAAACTCCTATAGTTTTTGTTTTGGGTTCGGTTATGTTCTAAAACGGGTGCCCACAATTTTTTTGTGTTAAGATCTACTTTTCAAATGAAGAGCTACATGAGATCTACCAACCAAAAAAAAGAACCTCCCTCGCCCTCTCTCTCTCCTGGCTGTCTCTCCTGGCTGTCTCTCCTCGCTCTCCTGGCTGTCTCTCCTCGCTCTCCTGGCTGTCTCTCCTCGCTCTCTCTCCTGGCTGTCTCTCCTC
>NW_017306830.1:619376-652517 GCF_000935625.1 Nanorana parkeri | reverse complement strand
ACTGGCCGTCCTCCCCCGCTCTCTCTCCTGACTGTCTCTCCTTGCTCTCTCTCCTGACTGTCTCTCCTCTCTCTCTCTCTCTCCTGGCTGTCATTCCTCGTTTTCTCTCCTGACTGTCTCTCCTTGCTCTCTCTCCTGACTGTCTCTCCTCTCTCTCTCTTTCCTGGCTGGCTCTCCTCGCTCTCTCCTGGCTGTCATTCCTCGTTTTCTCTCCTGGCTGTCTCTCCTTGCTCACTCTTTCCTGACACTCTCTCCTTGCTCTCTCTCCTGTCTGTCTCTCCTCTCTCTCTCCTGGCTCACCTTGCTATATTATGCAAACAGTGTAGTGCAACAGGCTGTGTAAACTAATATTCGTTGATGTAATACATAGCACTTCAACCACCAGAAAGGTGACAGGGAGCTTGGCTCAGCAGACTCAGGCTAATAGGTAATCATGTGTGCACAGCGAAATAAATATACCAACATGGAATAAAGGGGCCGCCATTCACACCCTTCCTGATCTACCAGCATCAGCTTTGAGAGCTACTGGTAGATCACCATCTACCTAATGGGCACCCCTGTTCTAAAATGTACAATTTAAAAGGAGTAAAAAGGAATAGGAAATGTTTGAGTGTGATGATAGGATGCTTCTATTTAAAAAAAAGTTTAAATTTAGTACTTTTCTCTTTGAAAATGTGATCCTGTAAGTTCCTATTCACCTGGCTCCTGGTGACCTGCATACAACCTCCCTCTGCTCTAGTATGTGCAGAAACACATCCTCCTGGCTTTGTGTTCCAAGCTTGGAAAGGTTATCAGAGCGGGCACTGCAGGGGAGGGCGGCAGCTCCAGCAGGTGCCTCGCTATAAATCAGAGTGCGTGTAGAAGTCCCCAGGGCTGTTTAAAAAGTATTTGTTACATGGAAGGATATAAAATAATTACATTGTTTTGTTTTAACTGAGCCGCCTGATTCCTGAGAAACATGGGTCCGTTCTCACAAAGTGATCTAGCTCAGTATAGTAATACCTCCTGTTCAAGTTCAGCGGTGTATAACCACATCAATCACAGGGCCCGCAATTCACTGGGCGGGGGGAGCAAAAGTCCCCAGCCAAGACTCTATCAGGATGTTCAGTGAACATACGTGTGCCATACTAATGCTGGCCCTGCAGCCCTGTGGGCTGAACAGAAGAGATCTAACAGACTTCTCCATCCACATTGGGATCACCACTCACCCCTGCCAGGCAATTGAATTTAGACATTCCCTGCCTGCCGCTGTCTCAATACCTAAACAGCCGCTGCAGCTGATTGGCTGAAATCACTCTTTGGCCAACTGTCTTCGTCCTGACTCCTTTGACTAAATTCAATTTAGGAGTTGACTTTTCTGGAGCCGCCAGGGCCACCTAGCTGTTTAGCGTAGATGGAGGAATATTCCTCCCCCGCCAGGTTATTGTATTTAGAAAGCCAGTGCCCGCTGCTGTCAGAATACACGAAAGGTCACTGGAGCTGATTGGCTGCAGTCGCTGTTCAGCCGACAATTATCACTCCAGCTCCTTTAGCTAATGTGGATTGAGTACTCAATTGTTGTCAGTAAGCCATTTTGTATATGGGCCTCTTTAAGCAGCGGTTCTACTATGTAGGTTTCAGAGAAAGGGCCATTTTCCCTCCAGGTCTTACCTACAACGGCTGCCACCTCATTCCTATATCACTGGGATATGGAGGAAAAGAGGCTTAACCTCCACATATGGAAAGGCTTCTTTTAGGGATGCACTGATAACGTTTTTTCGGTACGAGTACCGATATTTTGCTGCCGGTACTCGCCTCTGCTGGCATGGAGCTGGCTTCCCGGGCAACCAGGAAGCTGGACAGCGGGTATTGAGATGCTGCCCGGCTTCCTGATTTCCCAGAAAGCTGGCTCCATGTTTGGCCCGGCTCGATGCTGATTGGCTGGGAAGCCAGCTTCCCAGCCAATTAGCATGGAGCTGGCTTCCCGGTCAATGAGGAAGCCGGGAGGCGGGTCATTACTCGCCACCTGACTTTCTGATTGCCCGGTCAAGCCGGCTCCATGTTCCCCTACGGCACTGCCAGTCAGAGGAAGTTCCGGTATCAGGGAAGGTATCGGAGCATTTAGGCGGGTATGAGTACTCGCCTAAATACTAGTTATTGTCACTGATACTAGTATTGGTATTGGTGCATCCCTAGCTTCTTTATTGTTAAAATGTGGATCAGACTTCCACTAAAGGTAGTTGTAGCCAACACTGTAGTTTAGGAAAAGGTGTAATGTTTTTCTTAATGCGCCAAATATAACGGGCTATTACCCTTTGTTATGCCTGTGTAGATTTTTGTTCCAGGGGGTTGGTCACCTTTTCATTTTCACGCTCTTTCATACCCAGAAGTACCGAGTGTTCTCAGAGCTCCCGGAAGCTGAACATAGCAGTAGGCGTTGAAGAAAAGATGAATGTGTTGTTGGGGAGAGGGGTATTGAGGGATAGGCAAAGCACGTTTGCTTTAACACTGCGGCATGACTTAAAGCCTTTCTCTGGGGAAAGACACAAAACTTTGGGGCTGCCTCACATTAAAAGGGTTAAATGCTCATGTATCAGGAAAATCAGTTTTGCTTACCTGATCCCCGCTCCAACAACAGTTGGCACACACCTTGTCTTCCCTTTGTTCAGACTTGTGGACTGTCCCTCAGCATCCTCACGTATAATGCAAGGCTATAGACCCTGTATTGTACTTCATGACGTCAGCTGGCCTCCGACCACTGGAGCATAGGGAGGAAGAGGCTGCAGGTTCCGGTCTTGGAGTCCGAAGTGAGCGGGGATTAGGTAAGTAAAGTCCTTTTTTTCAGGTACCTTAGACCTAAATGAGCATTTAACCCTTGCAGTACAGGTGCAGCCCGACTGCAAATGGGAGTTTGTTTTTTTTTACCAGCGTTCAGCGTTAATTGAAGGACATGAAGCCAAGAAGAGCAAAGCTGAGACCTCTGTTGTCTTTGCCCTCCCATGTATAAGCATGTGCGCAGAGCGCTGGCAAAACACCAGGCAGCTTTTATCCTGAGCTGTGCGGCTGACATATGAAGTGGTGAAGCACATACCAGATCTGGAGGACAAAGAACGGGGAAAGCAGCCTTTGAGCCTTGTTGTTACAAGTTGTGGTAAGGCAAAGCAAACAGGCTCAAGTTAGTAAATGCAGATCCCTCTATCCCGGCCTCTACGATCGCTGTGATAAATTAAGACTTATTTGAGTGGTGAAGCGATTTGCTGAGAAAAGCATGCACCGAATTTATATAAGTACTGTATCTTTCATAAGCACTGTCTGCATGTCCCCAGTCCCCACTACAATGGTGGATTATAATGAGGGCAGAACAGGCGTCTGCTTTGTACCCCAGACTCCAGGGACCCATGAGGGTGCTAAACCGGCACTTCAGTGCTATTTATAATAGGTCAATTTCAGCTTTGAAGTCCTTAGATTTTTTTTTCTTCAGAAGGAGGTCAACAAAGGCAGGTATTCTTCTCAGTAAAGATTTCCCTTCAGGAATATGTTAACCCAAAATCTGTTTTCTGCATGTTTGGCATCATTCCTTACAGTTTTCCCCTTTTGCCATCAAAATTGAGAACCCCCTGTTATATGTTTGAGTTCCAATTCACACAGCAGACCTAAAAACAATTAGTAAAACATTTTTTTTACCTTAAGTCCTCATTCACACTGCCGCGCGTATACGCGGGTACGTGCGTATTGTACCAAATGCAACATATGCAAATAAATGGCTCCATACCCACAGCCGCGTATGGAGCCGTATATTTGCGTAGCGTATATATGCGCAAAAACAGAATGGAACAGAGATGCGTCCGGGCAGCGTATTTCTGCGTATTTACGCGTGTTTACGTGCATATACGCGTACAGCACATTAAAAATTCCATTACGAGTGATGCATTCTGGGATTGCATATAGTGCACGCATATACGCTCGTATATATGCACATAGACGTATATATACACGCAATATACAATTTTGCTTGCGTTGTGTGTGAATGAGGCCTTACCATTCATTTCTTTGGAGGAGACCTTGGGCCAGACTGCAAGCTACTCTAAACAATTGAAAGTGGAGAAATATAAAGTGCGTACAGACTAGGGTTGTACTTGTACTCGCCCAAATGCTCCGTTACTTTCCGGAATACCGGATAACGGAACTTCAAGTCAGAGGGAGGTTTCCCCTGAGCGGCAGTGCTGGGAGGGAACATGAAACCGGCTTCCCGGCCAATCAGGAAGCCGGGCGGTGGGTAATAACCCGCCTCCAGGCTTCCTGATGGGCCGGGAAGCTGGCTTGATGCTGATTGGGTAGGAAGCCGACTTCCCACCCAATCAGCACGGAGCCAGCCAATCAGCACGGAGCCAGCCAAATAGCACACAGCCAGCCAAATAGCACACAGCCAGCCAATTCAGCATAGAGCTGGCTTCTCGGGCAGTAAGCCGGCCGGAATGCGATGCAGTGCGTTCGAGGGGCTGTCCGCCCTGGGGTTTAGGGTGTGAACCGACCCTTATTCTCTAGCTGTTATTTTCCAGTGCAGGTTTGAATCCTTTTGTTTGCTGTGAGGCAGCACAGTGTTCTTATGAATACCTTGACACTGATAAATGAGGTCTGAAATATCTGAATGCAGTAAAAGTGCATACAGTACAACGATCATGGTTCACTGCCAGGATACTCGGGCGCCTTTCTGCCACCTCATAGTTGTGTGGGTTCATGTTTGTTCAGCTCCCACGTGGGCTCCCTCATCCTGGGTCATTTTCAGCAGCTGTCAGGCCTGTCACCCTACACTGACTATCTTCAGCTGGGCTGCTGAGGACAGTATAGATGTTGTAGGACAGGCTGTGCCTGCCAAACCAGTGCTAAGATCTCAGGCTACGTGAGAACCCTCAATACCCACCTGTGTAACCTTCCCATCTATTCTGCTTCCAGCCTTGGAGATTTGCTTGCTACCCTTAAAGAGCTCTTGTTTCTTTATAGAGTGTGACCCGGAGGAGGGGGAACACCCCCCCCCCCCCCCCCCCCCCCTCCCCCCCCACCTGACCCGGAGGAGGGGGAACCCCCCCCCCCCCACCCCCTGCACCTCGCACACAACAATAGCGGTTTGAGTTACTGCACACCCCACTGTGCCGCTCTGATCAAAGGGACATTCTCTTGTTTCCAAGCATCTTACTTTTATAACTATACTCAGCACCCATGACAAGCAGCCCTATAGGCAGATGAGCAATAGACAGTGTTGACTTACTGACCTCCTCAAGCTAGAAAACAAGACATGGGGAGGGGTAAAGAGTTTTGAATCCCCTCTTTGTGAGCAAAGGGCTCATCAGCATTTTGCAGAATGATACATTGTCGGATCTTTAGGACGCCAGGGGGTTAAATCTTTCTGCTGGGTAAAGAATTTTCAAGCCATTGTCCCCGATGTATGTATTTGTGTGTGATCAGCACATACTGTGCACACATGGTGAAGGGGTGGGTAGCTCTTGTGGTAATGAGCCATGTACAGCAAGGCCTGGTCTGCGTGGCATAAGTTATGCACTGCTATGTATTTATAGGGCATTAATTTCCAACAGCCGAAAGCTACAGATAAAACATGATACGCAGGGCCTCAGGCTTAATGGTTTTATACAATTCATAGCACACCTGTGATATTCGCCGTCCATTTCATTTTAGAGTGTGGAAAGAATAGTGCATTACCGGTGATCGCATATTTTTTTTAGTTGATGTCATTGCAGGGTTCATCCTAATAATTTGAATATAATTCTTTTATTTAAAGCCAAATTCTGGGCACAGTAATCCTATTGAATTTAGACAAGTTACAAAGTTCCTTTGCTGTAAAACCACATGCCATGTTCTACACTGCTGCCTTCACCCCGCAAATCCTCTTCTTGTGGGTAGAAATTCAGCTCTAGTTGAACTTCCATGCCAACTCTGGCTGTAAGTGTTGCAGGTGCATAGAGCATAGACCTCAGGCCTGCAATTGCATCTCCGTCCCCCCTTCTCCTCCTGGCCAATCAATTCAGCTCCAGGCACCTACATGTAAAGAAGAAGATTTGCAGAGAAAAGGCGACAGTCTAAAACAGTGGTTCTCAACCTGTGTAAGCTCAGGGCCCACATTTGTCCTTGGTCATTAAGTCGTGACCCAAGTTGCTCCGCACTGGAACGCACAGCATTGCTGTACCGTGCGTTACGGTGCAGGCGATTGAACTGTGGGTGGGAGATGCCTTTGGTCTGCCATTCAAATGAATGGCAATGCAACACACCTCCCACACCAGAATGCTCGGTAGGTGCAATTGCATGATAAGGTGCGTTAATCGCATGGGAACGGGCCATCAAAAACACTGACATACATACACAACCACAGACACAATCTCACACTCTCCGACATTCTCACATACACGCAGGGCCGGTGCTAGGATTCTTGCCTACACAGGCAAGGTGCATTTTTGCAATAATATCTGCACAATATATGAGAGGGACCAATGCCCACCTTACAGACATCTAAAAAGATTGTTCAAACCACACGTTCAGAGGACAACGCTCTACTAAACTGTAGACTACGTTGTCCATAATCCTTCACACATAGACTGGTTTCACATTGTAGCTTAGGGGCCAACTTTGGATGTTGGATGTTGTGAATAAAATTGTTGTTATACTGTATGTCACGGGGCCTCCCGTGAGGAAGTTTATATGACGAGGAACTTAAAATAAATGAACATTCTGCTTTTGCTATCCTAAAAGGATTTTGGCATGCTGGTGACATTTTCTACATTTTGCTGATTATTTGCAGCGCTATCTGCAGTCACTGCGAGCACCCTCCCATTACAAGGGACTTTCGGTAAGGAGTGTAGCAAGGAAAAGCATCTATCCCGTAAGGAACTGGCCCCATCGCGCTTTTATTTTTTGTAATCTTTAAAATAAAATGTAATAAACCATATTTAGTGAAAATAAAAAGTTACGGTCAAAGTAATGGGAGATAAAAATTTACTTAGAGCTGGCATGTGACTGAGAAGTAAACCCCGGCAACCTCTGGAGAAACCCAAGGGCTTCACAGAACCTTGGTGGAAAAAGAATAGGTTAAAATGCAAATTTATGTATTCGGGTGCTAAACGTTTGCAGGCAAGTTACTGATTAAGATGGGCTACACTGGGAGAATCAGAGTTGGAAAAAGATTTAGGGGTCCTAGGGAACTACAGACTTACTCTCATGCATTAAAAGTGGTACTTATTCAAGATACGCTTACCCATTTACAAAACACCAGTTTGGCCCTTTTCTTGAGCATACAGTCTAGTTTTGGTCACACATCAACAGAATGTCAATAGGGATGTCCTAGATTTCAAGTTTGGATAAGATGTAGTGTCACCATTTCTTTTAATGCTTATAAAGATGTCTACACATCAAAACAAAAAGAGAGACAACTGAAATAGATCAGATTGATTTGGTGTCAAATAGGAACAGTCCCTCCAAATGAGGGACTGTTGAGAGCTCATTCTTAAGCTGGCTACACACCAAGCAAAATCTTGCTGTTTCCAAAATTTGCTCAGTGGGTGGCCCTGTCTGCCAGCTTACCTCTGAAAACCTTTGAATCCTCAATTGTTGGCCGAACAGACACTGTTCAGGTATTTTGGCAGCCGGTGGGACCAACTGCCAACGTACAATAGCTGCAGCCGGTTGGTTCCTCCATCCATGCAGTTTAACATGGATAGAGGAATCTGTTAGAATATTTTTTCCTTGTTGGCAATAGTTGGACAGAAACACAATTACTGTTGTATACCAGCTTACAGTACATACTCATGAAAGCAATAATCTGTGGATAAGCAAGTCATGTATTTGAGACACAGCGAGCCTTTAAATATAAGGTAGTTTCTGTAATCACTTGTACAAATTCAAGCTTCAAGTTAATGTTTAGTGGGAAATGTCTCCCAAGCAGACTGGCACAGCAGCCAGATCTCACTTTCTGGTATCTCACAATGTCTGCGGCTCCCTGTATAGACTGTGCAATCATGCCATTGATAGTGAAGATATTTCCTGTGCAGTGATAAGCTGCTGAAGGACGACCGCTGTGGGTACCAAAAATTAGAAACTAGATAAACACAGCACAGAACTTCACAGGAACATCTGGTCTGGTTGGGTGATGTTCAGTTTCTCTGATACTTTCATTGACCTGTTGGGTCACCCCCCTGGTCTATCTGTCCTCTTTTCTTTTGTCTTTGTCTTGACTTCTCTCTCTCTCTGTATTTCTCCTCATCTTTTCTTTTTCTCTTTAATACTTACTAGTTTCTTCTATCTTGGGCCTGTTGCTTCTACTTCCTTTTCCAATTTAATCTATGGATTACTTTCTGCCAGTTAAGATTTTTTTTTACTTTTGCCCTCTATATCTTCTTACCCTACTTTCTCATTTTGGTATGCGCACTATAGTTCATACTGGTACTAACACATGTTTTTTTTATTCTGTACATTTTTGCTTTACACTTTAATACACCCTGTTTTAGGGATGCACCAATACCGTTTTTTTGGTATCGAGTATATTTAGGTACTCGCCGATAAAGAGTACTGATACCGGTACTTCCGCTAGCATGGAGGTGGCTTATGGTCAATCAGGATCGAGCTGACTTTTTGGCCAATCAGGAAGCAAGGTGGCGGGACATTGCCCACCTTCCTGACTGGCTGGGAAGCTGGCTCCTGTTTTGGCTGAATCGATACTGACTGGCCGGGATGCTGGCTTCCCAGCTAATCGGCATAGACCCGTCTGTTTGGCCAGCTCGATGCTGATTGGATGGGAAGCTGACAGTCACCGCTCACTGCAGGGAGACAATCGGGAAGTGAGCGGATCAGCGGCATGTTTCTGCTCACTTCCCGATCAGTAGAGCCGACCTGTGACAGCTTCTTTGTCACAGGTCGGCTCTAACTATAAGGATGAGTGGATATCACTCACCTCATAGTTCTCCTTTAACTTATGTTAGGCATTTACCTGTAGAAGTAATCCTTGTGTAGACATCCAAAAGCCCTGAGACAGCTGCTGGGTGCTGCCATCTTGGATTTAATGTTAGCAGCCCCAGCAGACTCAGAGCTGCCATTCTTTAGCATGTCCTTGCAGCTACATAAAAGGTTATGTAAGACTGCATCATACATGTCATTTGTTTATGTTTTTATTTTTTTGAATTTTTAAATATATAGTGAGCCACATTAAAAGGAATTGGTGGAAATATTCTCCAATAGGCAGCTCAGTGGCTTAGCGGTTAGCGCTTCTGCCTTGCAGCTCTGGGGGTTCCCTGGACTGAATCCCAGTCAGGACACTATCTGTAAGGAGTTTGCATGTTCTCCCTGTGCTTGTGTGGGTTTCCTCCCACCCTCCAAAAGACATGCTGGAAGGTTAATTGGCTGCTGTCTAAATTGGCCCTAGTATGTTTGTGGGATAGGGACCTCAGACTGTAAGCTTCTTGACAAGCAGGGACTGATGTGCAGTATGTAAAGCGCTGCGTAAATCGTCGGCACTATAGAAATACTTCTAATAATTACAATGTATATTTGTGGCGGATGTGCCTTAAATATTGGCCATTCATGTGGATGAGAATTATTTTCCCATCTACCATAAGCTGCTGTGTTGTGTTTATAGCGCATGAATTATCGATTGTCTTCCCGGCGCGAAGTCTTTGATCGCCGCGTCTTTGTTATTTTGTGCGGTGTCCTTGTTTTGTTTCAGTCTCATGACAATTTGCTGCGCTTTGTATCTCCATGTTGATCGTTCCTTCTGGAGTGGGGAACCGGCGGCTGAACGCCCATTTTCTGTTGGGAGAAATAGTCAAGACTTGTTGGCTTGGCGCAGAGGTTTGAGTAAGACTCGGTACCTGGCATCCCATGACCTTTTATGTTACATGTCTACAGGTTCCTGGGATTGCTTAAACGATTCTCCTCGCCCTGGCAGAGCGCCCACTCCTAATTTCAAAACACTGGGAGACAATGGAGCTTTTTGAAAAGGCGTTCCTACGCCCGGGGCACTGGTAGCTGCACAGGGCACGTTGTACTCGCACTGCTTTTATTTTCTGTCCTCCTTTTGCAGTGCACTGCGTATCTCTGGGGCCCGAGCCACGCAGGTGTCTAGGAATTGTATTCCACATGTACGTTTGCTGATAATCGGGGTAACTCCTGTGTTTGGCAGGCAGATCTTAGGAAGGAAAAGCTGAAATTCCTGTCCAAAGTACAGATCTGGCATTGAATGTCTGGCTCATGTACACTGTGTGCCAAAGCCGCTCCACTGATCTAATAACAACCCTTGCAAGTCAAACGATGAAGGTGTATCAGTCTTAAAGGAAGACACTACCCTATTCCTTATTTTATCAACCCCCTTGCATAGGTTCCAGAATTGCATTACATTTTTATACATATTTTTTTATATTTTATGGAGAGGATCAGAGAAATGGGAACTTACAATCACTTACCAGTGTGATGAAAAGAGAGAAATACTCGTAGCCAATCAGTCAGTATAGCAGAATTGCATTGTGTTAAGGTAGAAATGAAGACAAAACTTTTTTAATAGTTGTGGATAGAGTTCACACCTGGGTGTATCGTTGTGTGTTTCTTTCCGCGCTGAAACGCATGAAAATCAAAATCCCATGTATTCCTAAGGGGGCCATACACGCAAACACACATAAAAATAAGCCAGTCCGTTGTTTTAAAATAGTCCTTGAGCTTCTTTTGAGGAGCTTATCAGCTCGTTTTTCGAGCTGATCATCGTGTTTTTGAACTTTTTCATGCCTTTTTTTTGCACGTTTTGGCAGCTAAGACATTTGAAAATGAACTGAAAACGCACTTTAAAATGCTCTTACATATGCACAGAAAACACCTGTAAAAGACGCATGGAGAACGCACAAAAAAAGTGCTGAAACGCTGTCACTCTGGTGTCAATGCAGTCTGAGGGAGGGTTATAATCCGGTCAGTATTTTTTTGCCATCTGTGTCCCATTGGGAAGATTTCCTCTCACTACCTGTCTGATAGCCACAACGGTAAGTGAGAGCAAATCCCCCCAAAGTGAAGGGTTAGCAGGGTCACCAGAACTAGTGTCCCCATTGGAAGGTTTCCCATGTATTCCTGTTCTAATGACAACCCAAAATGTGGGATTTTCTTTCACTTTCATTGATAACAGTCACCAGGACAAATAGAGGGGATGAATCTCCCTAATGGGGACACAGACAGCAATAAACACCTGGCAGGTGACCCAATCCTTCTCTACTGTATCTGAAATGAAAGAAAAAAGTTCAGTTGCACTTTAAAGTACTTGTAAACTGTGATTGAATATCATTTAGATTGTTGAATAAATTACTTAATTTTATCTTTTGTGGCATCTCAGTGCAGCTGATCTCCTCCAGCCTTATTGAAACCATTTCCTGTCTATATGCACATCAGTGATGACTGTATGGCGGGTTTCCAGATGGTGACAACAACGGATCCTGCCCATGTAATGTGTGTTGAAATAGTCCCCTCTATATATCTATTGAGGAGCACCGTTGTCCGTCCCCCCCCCCAAGGCTCTCCTGATTTGGTCTACAAACACTTTCTCCAGCCAGCCCTGCTGTACTTGCCTGACTGTGGCTCACCCGGCTGCCTGTTCTCAGGCAATGGAGACATGCTCCCTAACTTTGGAAAGGAAGAGGGTCAGTGTGGTCATGTGACTGTGGGAAATAAACCAATAATTTGGATAGTATACTGTCCTTTGCTTTTACTGACTTCACAAATACTTGAAGCAGTTGAATAAAGTTTTTTTGTATCATCGTGTAACCTGCGTCTGTTCTCTATCCCCGTAGTTTCACCAGTGTATCTCAGGGCACCCATGTCCTTTTCAGAGAATACTCCTTCGTGCAGTGCACCCCTCATAACCGGACGTCCTTCCTACGACTCTTCTGGAGATGCTTCAGGACAATTGCTAAGAATGGAGGTAAGGAGAGGGAGACAATTGGAGGGGGGGGGGGGGGGGTGTTATTATTTGGACATTGCTGGTAGATGAGATGCTTTGATGTGGCTTCCATCTGCACTGACAATCCCACAGTGGGGGGCTCAGTAATCTGAAGCTTTGTCAGCTTAGGAGGGATTTTATGAATTCTTCATCCTATAATGAGTCAATACGGACATCTGAAATGAACACACAAGGGGAATGTCTGCGTCCTGTTTACGACTCATCGGTTGTGTTTTCTTTAAAGGGCCAGTAAATTTAGGTGAAATCCCTACAATCTAGCTGAAATATAAAAATAACCAACCGTACACAACAGATACAATCGTAACTTTGCCAGTTGCTTTACTAGCTGCCGTGTTGGGCTAATGGACATAATACATTGGCAATGTTTTCTCTTATGAGATGTTTGGACAGGGAGTCAGCTGTGTGGTTGACAATATCACTTTCATCGCATTGCCCTTATTTTAAATATCTTTTGTTCTCATTATGGACTAAAACATTTACCCCCCAATTATGGTATCAAAAGAAAATAAGACTCCGTCCACACCTAGGCGACGGCGATTTTGTGTGCGTTTTTGTTGTACAGCATAGTGTACCGAGTGCAGCTGTATGAATTCTATAATGTACAGCATAGTGTACAGAGTGCAGCAGGATGGAGTATATAATGTCATTACACAGCGCCCGGCTTCCTGATTGGCCAGAAAGCCGGCTTCATGAGAAGCATGGGGGCGACTTCCCTGCTAATCGGGAAGCCGGGTGGCGAGTCATTACAGGCCGTCTGGCTTCTTGAATGGGACTTCCAGTACTCGGCATTCGGTATCAGTGAATACCGGAAAAAAAATATCGCTACTCGATACCAAAATACTAGTATCGTTGCATCCCTAATTTGCAGCATAGTGTACAGAGTGGAGCAGTGTGGAGTATATAATGTACAGCATAGTGTACATGGAGCCGTATTGCAAAGTAATGTACAGTGTCTATAATAGAGTGTTGTGGAGTATATATTCTGATTGCAACAAAAAATCTGCGCTTTTGGAAAGTAAACTAAACTATTCTACCAGAGGGGACTCCCCGGTCATAGATTGTAGAATCACTCATGAAGGGGTTACTATTGGGTGGCTTGACGATTACACTGACACATCAATGGAACCCATAAGCAGGTAGGATGGGTTTCCTGTAAGCATTTTTACTGGCAGTTTTGGATTTCACCTGAAGTAGATTTGTAATCCTTTTACCATTAAAGTTCTTGTTTTTCATACAGTAATAAGACTCCTCTGTGAATTTATAACTATTTTACAACAGACTGATTCATGAGACCTGGAGGAACGGGAATGTGTCTGTTTTGCCCAGATGGGGATTTAATTTCTTACACTACACTAAAAAAAGTGACAGCTTGAATGTGGCAGCCACAGGCAAACCCTCGGCTTTCCTTCCCTTACCCCCCCAGGCCCAATGTTTCTCTTGGTATTTTAGTATTAGATTTATGTCTTCTTGCGGCTTGACCTTGTATCATTAGTTCAGCCATGTATGATTTATAACATCGTTTCTCCGGCTGTCAATCTTTCCTTGCCTTGTGTTATGGACAGAATTTACTCCAGTGTTTCATTACAGCCAGTGTGATCTTTAACGTGATCTGCGACTTTAAACTGACACTAAACTCAGGAGTTAAATCTTAAAAATACATTCAGGTACCTTAACTACTAACAATAATGTACCTTACATGTGTATCACTCGGCTGTAGATCTTCAAATCAGCTCTGAATTGGCGCTGGCACTGTCCTTCCTTCCTTCTGGAGGGTGGCTACTTCTGTTCCCCATGGTCCCTGTGTGTGTTGTAAAGTAGTCACCATTCCAAGCTCACTCCCGGGATGGACTACAATCTCATGTATTGTTTACTAATTTGCTTTGCATAATGAAGGCATTCCATTTGGTTTCGAAATATGCGTTGAACTTACTTGTGACACCCTGACAAAAAATAGTGCAGCATTTTTTCTGACCGGAACGGACTGCAGGCATGTTGTGCCTTGCGTAGCTGTGCGGCCAATCGCATTGCAGCCGGAGGGCGTGGCCACGGTGCAATTGAGTTCAATGGACCACCACGCCTCCTCCCGCCCGAAAACAAAGAATCGGGCCGGAACGCACTGAAGATCTAAATATCAATTAAAGACGTATTGATAAAGTGGACCTTGGTCTGCTGGTGACCTCATTACCTCTTCCTCTGCAGAGATACCACTGCTTCCGCACATAGTCTTTCTCTTCAGCATGCATTCATAGGACAGGCTTGCTTACTGTATCCACGGCTGCTTTCTATACTTTGCTAGTTTTACCTAGAGATGAGCTTAAGGGCTAGTTCACACCATCTTCAGTGCGTTTCCGGCCCAAATCTTTGTTGTGGAGCGGAAGGGGGCGTGGCGGTCCATTGCACTCAATGGCACCGCAGCCACTCCCTCCAGCTGCAATGCGATAGGCCGCACAGGAACGTAAGGCACATCAATGCCTGCGATCCGTTCCGGTCAGAAAAATGATGCAAGCACTATTTTTTCTGACAGGACTGGGCTGGAACAGACCGGAATGCAGGCATTGATGTGCCACGCGTTCCCTTGCAGCCGGAGGCCATAGCTGCGGTGCCATTCACTTCAATGCACTGCCCTGCCCTGCCCCCTCCCACCCAACAACAAAGTGAGCCAGCCGCAGTGCTTTCAGGCCAGAATTGGGTTGGAACGCATTTTGTCTGGTGTGAACGGGCCCTTAAAGTGATGAATCACAGCCCAGTAAGAGCAACCAATGTGACAGATGTAAGCACTGTCACAGTCAGACAATGACAGAGTGAACTAGTGAGAAGTAACAAGTGTCAGAATTGATAACTAATTTTTATGCAACTGATCCACAGTCATTCCCTTCTCTATAGAGAAGGGAGAGGAACCGTTTTACCACACATGTGCCATACCATTAACCAAACTGGGAAGACGTTATGGCCGATCCTGGCAATGTGTAACTTTATCAAGATTTGCCCTTCTCTCTTCATCCGTCATAACTCTTTTCCTCGTTCATCTTCCCCTCCGTGATCACCCTTAAAGTCTTCATGAAACATGGAAGTGATTCTGGGACTTAGAAGTGATTTATACCCATCATATAATCTTCATAACCGTAACACCGAAGGACTTTTTGAATTGCGCCCTTACATGCCGCGTCTTTTTCTTCTCCTCGGTGTCGTCCTTTTCGGTATGCGTAACGGCCTCTTCCCCTTAAACATCTTCAAACGTTTGGGGGAAATAAAGGCAGCGCTCTTATTTTGCAGTTTATACAACAGAAATTCCCCTGTAATTAGGATGCAGTCTGCCGAGCTGGAACTTGTAGCTGAGAAAATAATCTGGATGGAAGGAATGCAGAGCATGCTATTGCCACACGTTGGGAGAGGGTGAGAAGAGCATGACGGGGAACAACATGGTAGAACTGGCTACGTACAGGCATATTGTGCCACCTGAAAATGTATTCTTAACAGCAGCTGCCTGATCCTACATTAGATTTGCAGACCCACAGTCCATATTGTATAGGGTCGTATGAAAACATTGATCAGTGTGGCCAGTGAATATCACATTTACTTTACAGGCCGGTCACCTTTTCCAAAATCACCTTTCTTGTCGGATATTTAAAGTGTATTCAAAGCTGAAGTTTATTCTGCTTGAATTTTGCCTTCCATGGTTCCTCCTTTTCCCCCCCATCAACATGCTAATAAATTTAAATAAAGCCTTTCCATTTTCACAACATACCTTATTGTAGACCTGGAGATGTCTTCTCTGGGCTTCTCTATGCAATGCAGGCAGATCTCGGCTAGTGGGAGGGGCCAGCAGGGTGCTTTACATAGCTTCCTGAATACATCACAGCACTCGGCCTCAGTACTTCTCTTAAGAGTCCTCAGACCTGATACAAGCAGTGGGCTGAGTCTCGGGAGGAGTTATGCAAATAACAAAATGCCTCCGTGGCGTTACAAGGGGGATGCGGGCTGCACCAAGTGACACCATCCGAGGGGGTAACACCAAAATGACTGACAGTCATTTTGGTGTCACCGCCCCTTAAAAGTCGGACACTTGGTCATGGACCGAGAGCCCGGCAGTGACATGAGAGATAGTAGGGAACCGGCGGCATACCTTATCCCGCCGGATCAATATCACTTTCTTTCTTTTCTGGCGTCCATCACCAAGATGGCCACCGGCAGTGAAGTACATCACCGTGCATGCGTGAAGTTGTCACACCACAGATGTCATAACGCATGTGCAACTGTTGACACCCATCCTGGTGCTGCCGCTGAAATACCTTGATGGGTGGATATCAGTCAGGAAAATTGTGCGTTCCTAGGCAGTTTGTATTTGTATGCAGACTCCCCTAGGCAATGCCTGCATGTGATGCTGAGCCTCCATTATGAAGGAACTGAAATCCAGTGGATGAAAGGAATAGGCCAGGAATGGTTAGACTGGATGTCCTCCAGCCAGGGAATGAGGTGGGCTCTATCTGACTTGCAGCAGCTTCTAATGCACATTATGAGAAGCTCATGGTGTGCAGTGAAATCAGAGGAAGCACTGACCTCAGAGGTGATCACAATCTGGACAGGACTACCACTCGGGCCAGACAGGGACAGCCAAAGGGCTGCTTGTGGCCTGGTGACCAAAAAAAACAGGTCTGCTTTAAAATATTGGGCTTTGAGATGAAGCCTTGGACACAACAAAGAAATATTGATTTGGGTTAATGGGATTTCACAAGTACTAATTGTCTCTTTCCTCAAAAAACAATTATTTATTGACGGAATTGCCTATTTAGTGCAATTCTTACAGTAAAACGATCAGTATACTGAATGAGTGTATTGCCACATATATGCTCACCATAAGACTACCCATAAATGTGGAATTTACTAAATGGCTAAGTTTATTAGTAAACTATTGTTTTAACTACAAAGGAACAACTGTTCCTGGTGGAAAATCCCGTGGAATTTGGGCAAATCGTTATTTTTCTCTGCTGTGTCCTAATTGTTGCTGATCAATAGATCACTTGAAATAATCCAATAATCTTTCTGATTGTTTATCGTTGCGTGTATGGCTAGTAAAAAGGTGGCCGTCACAACATTCGATCCTGTCATCATCGGGTCAACTAAATTTGTTCAAAAGCCCTTAAAATTTGGACCAGATCTGCTACTTGGAATGAATCCCACATGTAATAAACTGTTTTATTTTGTGCCTAGCACATGCGCAATGCAATATGTACAATTTATTCACACACAAAAATCGCATTCATGGTTAGAGTTTCGTTCATTCAGATAAGAAACGAGAACAATGTTCCATCCTCAGCCTGTCAAATGTTTTGTTCCCAAACATTAGAATTAGGGCTGCAACAACTAATCGACATAATCGATTATTGAAAAAGTTGTCAACTTTTTCAATAATCGATTAATCGTCTTCCGATCAGTTGGCCCTGTTCACAGCTCCACACGCTGTGCGCCGCACCTCCCCCCCACCTCACGCTCGCTGCTGCCAGACCCGCTTGCATCCACGCTCCACACGCCGCACCTCCTCCCCGCCTCACATTTCCTGCCCATCCACAATCGGCACAGAGACGTGGGGAGATATAGTAAGGAGGAGCAGGTGTGGGGGGATGACAGCTGCTGATAGACAGGTCCGATCTCAGAAGCACGTTGCTGGAAGACTGCACTTTCCCACACATGGTGCTCTATAATGTATTGATGGGATTTGTATTCCTCTATAGCTGATGGTACATTGTGCTGTATATTATACATAGGAATACAAATCCCAGCAATACACCGTACGCTGTATGTATAATGTATTGCTGGGATTTGTTGTACTCCTCTATAGCTGGTGATATTCTGCATTGCGCTGTATAGAGGACTACAAGTCCCAGCAATAATACATTATACAGCGCAATGCGGAATACCACCAGCTATAGAGGACTACAACAAATCCCAGCAATAGTACATTATAAAGTGGTACAATGCTAAATACCACCAGCTATAGAGGACTACAAAACCCAGCAATAGTACATTATACAGCGCAATGCAGAATGCCGCCAGCTATTATGTACTATTGCTGGGATTTGTTGTATTCCTCTATAGCTGGCGGTATTCTGCATTGTGCTGTATAATGTGCTTTTGCTGGGTTTTGTAGTCCTCTATAGCCGGTGCCATTCTGCATTCATTGCTGTATAATTTTACACTTTCCATTTCACTATATTGCACACCACACTATCTTTTTTTTTTTTTTTACTTCCACCGCTCCAAGCTTGCTCCTGTGATGGACTACAACCTCAATACAAACTAGTAGTCCTATCACTGTAGCCATTTTTTTAAACTTTATTTTATAGTTTATCCGATTAACCGATTAATCGAACTTAATAATCGGCTAACTAATCGATTTTGAAAATAATCGTTAGCTGCAGCTCTAATTAGAATGTCAAACAAATGTTCCAAACACAAATGTTTTCGAACAACATTCTACTGGTATATGGCCAGCTTTGGATCAAGCTTGCAGGACTTGTGGCTGATTCCTCGATCATACAGAGTCTCCATTAAGAAGTTGTTATATAAAAACATTTTGCATCCATTACAGAGGAAAATCGTACATTTGACATAATACACGGCCTGGCCCAAAAAAAGTCACACACTCTAATATTTAGTTGGACCAACTTTAGCTTTGATTTACGGCACACATTCGCCGTGGCATCATTTCGATAAGCTTATACAATGTCACAACATTTATTTCCATCCAGAGTTGCATTCATTTTTCACTAAGATCTTGTAGTGATGATGGGAGAGTCAGACCTCTGTGTAAATTCTTCTCCAGAACATCCATAAGATTCTCAATGGGGTGAAGGTCTGGACTCTGTGATAGCCAATCCATGTGTGACAATGATGTCTCATGCTCCCTGAACCACTCTTTCACAATGTGAGCCGGATGAATCCTGGCATTGTCATCTTGGAATATGCCCAAAGTGCCATCAGGGAAGAAAAAATCCATTGATGGAAAAACCTGACCATTCAGTATATTCAGGGTGCGAGCTGACCTCATTTTTTGGGGACGTAATGTTGCTGAAACTAGACCTATTTATTAAAAATGGCAAAATCTTCATATGAAAAGCAGATTCTTCTGAGGGATACAAGAGAAACATCTACTTCAGCAGATCGATTCTGTCAGCATCATTCGTCAATAAATTGGAGATCAGAGATCGGATTGGAATCACACATTTCTTACGATGGATCTTTTCGTATAGGTAATCCGGACCTTCCCTGTGATGCGCGTGGCAGCGTTTGTGACCCCCAGCTGTGCATGGGAAATTCAGCATTCATGTTGGTGTTTATTTACGTTGCAGGAGACATGTCAGTAGTGTTTGTAAATAAAGCTCCACTGTCACGCTCCATGCACATTGTAAACAAGTGTGAGATCCCATGCTTGACATACGGGATAATCCCTGTGCTATAATCCATGTGGGTTGTGGATCCCTTTCTAAGCATAGGGGATACTGAGTCAGAGGAAACACAATTAACCTGATATAGTACATGGCATAGTACAGAGTACTGCGCCATGTATATTTGTCTGAGCACATTGCCCTTAGTAAGCAAAGGTCCCGCAGGGACATCTGGCTATTAGGGACATAGTGCAAAGTGACGACACTCCTCTGGAATGCGGTCACTGCAGGGTGTGATGCAGCGAGTTATAACAGCTTACTGTATTGCTTCTTCTCCTGTCTACCCCACAATCAGCAAGTGATCACTGGGGGGAGAGAGAAGTGCTGGCAGCAGAGAACTGCCCGCTCGGCTCCCTCTGATAAGTGTCCCTCCAGACACTCATCACAGGGAACCTTCCGGCTGCCTCTGCCCTCCTTTCCTCAGCTTAGCTTGGCACAGGGAGAAGGCAACTTCTTCTGGCTCAGTCTCCCTCTGGTAAGCACCTGTGCAGAGTAAACCCATTGAGCAGATCTGCGCCTGGTCAAACCAAGCGCAGATCTGTTGGTTCTTGCAGAAGACTTCAAGAGGCAGGAGACGGCTAGCATTTTCAGAAAGAGAGGCAACTTCCCTTCATTACAGCGGTGTTCGGCAGGCAGTAAATGTCTCCTATCTTCTTTACAGGCAACACTTTATCCACACTTAAATTTAAACAAGAGTTGCTTTAAAGCTCAACTTTCGGCACAAAAACATTCAAATATATTACCACATTACCACAAGTATAGTAAAGATCCACTCAGCTCGGCTTCCCTGAACTTCCTGTCCAGTACAAGATTACAAGGGTCAGCAAAGTCTACTAGCTTGGAGAAGGAAGTGGGAGGAGAAGGGAGCAGAGAGCAGGGGGTTGGCTTGCTTTGCTTTGCTGTGCCAGCTTACAGCTTACTAGCATACACAAGCGTGGCTCCATAAGACCCTGCAAGGGAAAGGAACCACCCTAAAACAGGATATCAGGGCCAGTGCTCAGGGGACCAGCTGATTCTGCAGGAAACTAAAACTTTTAAACATCAAGGAGCAGCATCCATTGTAAGTAATTTCATCAGCATCACTTTAAAGCAGGGGAAAGCATAGACTGCAAAATATTCTGATTGTTGGGTTAAAGAAAAACTATATTACACTTGCAGTGGGGCTACCCCCACACTGCAAGGGTTAACTGCCTAGAGTAAAAAATTTAAAGTTATACTCACCCGTACCTTAGAGGCGGCAGCGCTCCCTCCAGCCTGTCTCCTCCTCCCCAGCTGCAGCAATAACATGTCTCTCCACGTCCTTGCAACCAATACACTGTATTGTACGTGATGACTCAAGGACTCCTAGACTTCTGCAGAAGAAGGGGAGAGACGCTTTAAGAGCTGATTAGGTGAGTATAATTTTTTTATTTTTTTTTACCCTTGACAAAAACGAGCAGCTAACCCTTGCAGTGTAAGAGTAGCCCCACTCCAAGGCTTAATAAAATCTCTGCCCGGAGTTCTTCTTTAAGTGTAGCGACTAAAATGTTATTCAATTTAGAATTCAAAAAAGCTTTGCCTCTAGAAACTATAGAGAATTTTTTTTGCTTAGACCGGAGTTTTCTTATTGACTTGCTTGTATAGCAACGAGCCAAAAGCAAGTTGTTCCCACTCAATGGGAAAAATGCCACGACCTCCAATGCACACTCGCCTATCCCCTATGAACTGCGAGTCTTATAAATGACCACTTTGTGCGGCTCTTTTTCTCATTGAAGAAACTATCAACAATGTAGTAATTTTTTCCCAGATTCCTTTCTTCCAGTCACTATAGAGAAAAGTCATTTTGTGAGCCGCACTTTTATTGTGGCTGGAACAGGCTGCGTATCTTGGTTAGTCCTAATTATAGGGAATTTCAGCAGCCCAGCGAGCAGCTTCAAGTAAGGTTTGCGATGGATGTTTTTGAGTTGCTTCAGAGAAGAGCAAAAGCTAAATAGGAATTAAGCTGCATGGACCCTCCTGACCCCGAATAATCCATATGTGGTATTAAGTATTCTAATACGCCAAATGCTGATTGTGTTTGTACAACTGATATTATCAGCGTGTCTGCTATCCGGGGAAGTGTCTCTGGTTTTCATCAGAAATATATTTAATGTCTTCCAAAATCACCACGCTGACGTACGTGACCAATCCACAACCAGTAGCTAGCCCATCAAAAACCGATCTGAAAGTCAAAGGAAATGGTAAACCTGGGTCCAGACTATGGGCATTAAAGGGAAATCCCACCATAATGTGCATTCAGGGCTTGTTCACAGCAAGCGTTCCAGAGCGGTAGCTGCTGGAATGTACCGCAATCGCTCACAAAACTTCCCACTCGGTTCTGGGGCGGGAGGGGACGTGCAGGTGCATTAAAGTCAATGGCACCGCAGCCACGCCCCCCCCCCCCCCCCCCGCCCCGCCTGCAGTGCGATCACACGTGTGGCAAAACATTGCCTGCGTTCCGTTCCAATGCGAACGCAAAAAATGCTGCATGCTTTATATTTTGTGTTTGCAGTGGAATGGAACGCAGGCAATGTTTTGCCACGCGTCCGATCGCACTGCGAACGGTGGGGGGTGGCTGTGGTGCCATTGACCTCAATGCACCGCCACACCTCCTCCCGCCCCAGAAAGCAGGGGGAAGTTTTGTGAGCGATTGCGGTGCGTTCCAGCAGCTACTGCTTTGGAACGCACCGCAATTGATGTGAACAAGCCCTCATGGTATTTTTGCATGGGAACCAGTAAAGCATTGCAACATTGATCAGTGGAATAGTGGATCAATGTATGTACTGAGGTTTAGGCATGGCCAGGAGGAGGAGTCTGCAGGAGCCAGAGCATTGCACCCACCAGACATTCAGTAACATCTACAGGAGGAAGAATGAATGGACTACAGTTGCCGCAGGGCTGTCACTAGATCACCCTGCCGCCTGTGTGTTGGTGCATGGGGGTGTTACTTCTGGCGTCCTGCCCTGCAAATTGACATGACTGGTTGCCACAAGCTGGGCGGGATGCCGACCTGAGCGTCACAGGTTGCCAAGAGCTCTTAGCAACCTGGAATGCTCTGGCAGGAAAGGGGGCAGCAGGCACACCTCTCTCACGTGACCCAATGAGATGCCGCCTAAGGCAACCACCTTAGCCTGCCTCGTTATATTGATGGCCCTGGGTGCGGTGATTTCACTGCACTTATATTCCATTGGGACTTCTATTCACAGATCCCGCCACAGGTGAGTCATGGTCTGAAAGGTCCTGTGCCCAGGCATTTACATATGTAAACATGTGTACAAGTACCGCCGTATAACCATGTACGGCCATTGACTTCTATGGGGAATACACCGGTATTTACATTGTACGGGCTCAGCCGCCCGTGTGCATGTGCCCTTACCCCTGTATCGTGTCTCCTTGGCATCAGCCGTCACAACCGGCATTGTATTGGCCTGACAACTGCACACTTCCTTGGTGGTCCATAGCCCAGGCTGGTAAATCAGTCCAGGTGGAAACAAGCTACATTGCTGCTCCGTCCTTTTATTCATATCAGCTGTCTGGATATATTTCGGGCTGTGACCCCCTCTCCACTCCCTTGTTATACTGCGCTTTTACATTTATTTGCCTGTTTGCTAAATATTTACCATAAACAGCAACTTGAGAATGACAACATCATCTGTCTACTGGGGAGCAGTAACCTTCAGCTGTTTATAAGTGACGCCCTATGATGCCCAGCCGCCCTCCCCCGGACTCCCCAGGTATCGCTTAGCACTTGCCGCATTGGCCTAAAAGTGCATGGTGCTGTGCACAGTGCATCCGTACAGATGGGGAGGGCCAGATAGTTGGGAGGTAAGGAGGAGGTGTTGAACAGATGGGCACAGCGGGCCTGCGGTGGTTAGAACAGCTGGATCCAGTTTAGTTCTGTCATTTTATGCTTCCTTCTGGGAAGATCAGAGCTCCATGGGCAGTCTGTGTGCTGGCTTCTCTGCTTGGGAATTAAAGGTTTGCGCCTTTCTTTTTTGGAGCGATGACTGTCCCCTTTGGCCCGTAACTTGTTTATTTTTCTTCTATTCCTGCACACTGGAACAGCAAATTAACAAAATAGCAAGGAGTTTGTTTTCATGAGACAGATCCTAGTCAGAGAGTGGCCAAGTCTTCCTCTGATCTGGGATCTTTATAAATAACTAGGAACCCACATGGTGACTTTACTGCCCACCGTTTAGCATACTATGGAGAAGGGTGTAACTCTATCACTGCTGGCTGGAGAGTCCTCAGAATGTATTGTACCTATATCGGAGGCCAGAATCTTATAGGATTATATGTCAATTGAACGTATTTGTTTACATAAACCGTCTTGTATTCATTTCACAACATGCAAGGTGTTCTGTGAATGGAAGAGGGGAGATTGTGACTTCATCCATACCTCCTCTATTCACAGAATGGCTTGCATGCTGTGAAAAGAATGCAAGGTGATTTCTCAATGGATGAGCTGCAGAGCGCGCAACCCGCTCCCATCGGTGTACTCCAGCCAGAAGTGACAGCCTCCGTGTAGGACATTCGGCGCTGACTATACTGTATGGGGTGAATGAACATAAGAGTTTTACAGAACACTGCAGCCTACACACGCGGGGCGCACTTCATTAGTGCTAATATATTTTTTACAGTATCCAAATATTGTTTTTGGATGGAGTTCAGATTTAACCTGTCAGGTTTTCATCTCCAAACCTCACTCAACATTCAACCTGACCCTAATACTTATCATCACTCTAAGTCTGACTCTGAATATGAGCCTTTAAATGTTTACCCCCCATGCCCACCACTTGACGTGTGGCCCACTAAACCCTAAACTTGACCTTAGCAGCTAAACTAAATGCTGTAACATTAAGCTAACCTTAACCCTTATACTTTCTACTTTTAAGGCCTTCTATAGCATATTTATCTGTAAAAGCCTCCCATGTGTTGACATCCAAAAGCCCTGAGATGGCTGCTGGGTGCCGCCATCTTAGATCCAGCAGACTCAGAGCTGTCACTCAAATGACTCCCCTTGACTCCTCCCTCATTTGCTACATAAAATGTTATGTAGGGAGGCGAGGGGAAGGGCAGAGGAGCTGGTTCAGACTGGAGGGTAATTAGACACTCCCTGAAGAGGAGAGGGCTATGATTGGAAAGGAGGAAGAGGGTTGTGCTAGGGATTTGACTCTTGTGGAATGGTCAAATTTTCTAGCAAATTCAAAGGCGCATTGCAAAGGGAATAACAAGTAACGAAAGGAAAACCCATGCACATGTCCAAATATCATTTTTGGTTCTGCTTTAACCTGGCTCCTAAGGCAAGCCCTTACCTGTTAACCTCCACCAACCCTGAACCTGACCCCTGATACTAATCAGCACTTTGTGCTGAAAATTAAGCTTAACCTTTTACCTTCCATACCAAACACTTGACCTATGACCTACTATACCCTAACCTTGACCCTAACAGCTGAATAAATCCTGTAATATTGAACTAACCTAAACCCTACTTCTACTTGAACCCCCTTCTGTAGTATACTTACCCTTTCTGGTGGCACAGCTATCAGCACTTGAAGGGTCACAGTCCGGCACCATAATGACACAGGGTGGAGATGCCAGTGCTGAAAACTCATCCAACATACAACATGGCTGAACTCATGTCAAGTGACTGTACAGCTGGTGCTATAAAACGTTCTCTTGTTTTTTTATGATGCTGCGATGGAGTTCAAAATTTCCATGACCTAACTTTGCAGAAAATGTTTCTGGTGCTATAAAATGCGTGACCTTCTGGTGTTCATTGGAGAAGAGATGTTTGTGTATAAATGAGTTTTTGTGCCAAATACAAATTTCATTGTGATGGATACTTGCCGGAGATCTGTGTTTGCCAGGTTCCTGTGCGGCACTAAATTCCTTCTCCTTCCTTAATAGCAGCAAATGGTGTCTGTGGTTGATGGGCAGAAACCCAAAGTGTCATGATGGCTTCCAGGGACCAAGTTGGAGCTTCAGCACTGCCAAGTCTTCAGGATGGCAGGCTCACACCTCCATGTGCACATTTTTGCATGGTATTCTCAGAAGCTAAGCAATGGTTGATGCAGAGTCTTGCTGTACAGGGGTGAGCTCAAGCTGACAATTTTAATTCAGGAAATACTTCTGTAAATGTTTCAGGCTTGTAAGGGAAGTTTGTGCCCTATCAGCTTCTGGTCCCATCACGTTTATATGTGACTTATTGCCTCCATATTGCGATACTTGTGTTTTTTTTAGAATGTTCTAAAGTGTGTATGTGTGTGATATAGTCATATATTAGCAAAAGTGTGCCCTTTTGTAGAACCGGCAAGGTGGCAGGTGAGGTGATCAAAGCAGGGGGTTAGGGTGGTGGCAGGCACAGTGGTGACAAGGGTGATTGGGACTAAGTGGGGTGATGTGGTAGTAGGAGCATGGGGGAAGCTCTGGTGCAATGGTGAGATCAGGAGGGGGGTGGGTGGGTTGTGTGTGGGAGAGCAGGGGCATTAGGCATGATGTTGGGGGGGATTTTGGTCATGGTGGTGGGAGTTAGGTAGAGGTCAAGCCTTGTGTTTAGGGTGGGAGGGAATACAGTCATGGCAGTGCAGAAAGGAAGATGGCATGCAGATGTGGTGGAGAGTATGTAGTTGATTCAGGTGTGGTGTTAAGAACTGAGAGGGAATGGGGGTCATTCACCTTGGTGGACTGGGTGAGCCTGCAGGTTAGTTGGTAAGAGTTGGAATGTTGGTCATGCAGATTTGGTGAGAGTGGGAGTATGGGATTATATATTCACATGCTGGAGGCGTCAGGGTGTGTGGAGCTCAGAATTGGGCTTTGAAGCCTCAGGATCAGCATACGGACCAGACAACTAGCATTTTCCCAAAGAGAAGACAGAACTGGCTACATATTTCTCTCGGTGTAGATTTTTAATGCACCCGAGAGAATTCTAAATAAAATAGTTTTTTTTTTTTTTTTAACTGCAAGTCTAGATGACGAGATAACCATCCTCAGTGCCATGTTGTGATGAAGCGCCTCCTTGTACGGCTGCTTTAGAGTTTTGCTTTGTCTGAAGTCTTTTTATATCACCCAAGTGTCACATTACTGCAGGCTGTTATAGCTGTCAGTCATACCAGACATACTGTTCACATAGTTTACCACAGTCTGAACAAAACATAAACAGATAAAGCAAGCCAAAGGGCCCATTCACATGATTGAGCTGTGTTAACCCGCATTATGAATGAACTTCATGGCATCACACCATTGCACGTAATGCACATTACCGTTGCATGTTATTGCAGCACAATAGTATAAATGGGCCCTTAGGGGGTGTAGAAAAGCGGTCTGGTTGACTCGTATATGCATGCAGCTGACATTAAGACTGTCCTGCGTTATGCCGGCAGGAATGTTGTAAGAAGTGGGAACTCCATGACACACTGCAGGCTTCACACAGTAGCCTGCATTTTATAAATGGGCTGTAGCAATATGCACTTCCCCGTTATAAAAGGTTCGCTATTTTTTTCTGGTACTTACCGATACCGGCATCCTGAAGTACCATGGGCCCGGATTATGAGAAAGCCTTGCAGTTGGTCACGGCTTCCTGATTCCCCCCTGCTTCCTGATTGCCTGGGAAGCTGGTGTGCTATAGAAAGAACACCGGCTTTAGGTTCCCTCTCGACATTGTAAGGCAGCCTGGCTTCCTGACCAATCAGGAATCCGGGAGGCATGTCATGACGTGCCGCCCGGCTTCCTGATTGGTCAGGAAGCCGGCTCCATGCTCCCTTGCAGCAATGCTGGTCAGAGGAAATTATTATTATTATTACATAGTATTTATATAGCGCCAACAGTTTGCGCAGCGCTTTACAATATAAGGAAGACATTACAATCGCAATACAATTCAAGACAAGATGGTAAGAAGGGCCCTGCCCCTGAGGGCTGAAATCTCCCTCTTGTCGGATGTTCCGGTATCGGGGTAAGTATCGAGGCATTTGGGCGAGTAAGATTACTCGCCCACATACTCTGTATCGGCACCAATGCTAGTATCGGTGCATCCCTAACGTTTGATGATCTGGAGCGCACTAGCAAAATCACAAAGGAATGGCTCAAATAGAAGAAAAAGTCATAGTACGCCTCCTCTGCAGTAAAAATCCTTCTTGCTCACAAGTTCTTAATTCAGATCACAAAGTTCCACTTTAAATAATCTTTGTCTTTGCTTTGCTGCTGTTGTGCGTTTGCTGAGCATCATAGCCTGCAGTTCTCTACAAATGGCAATGATATGACTGCAGACTGTCATCAAAAACACTGACAATATGGAGGAGATGTGCTGCAGCCAATCAGATGGATGCGTCATCTACTGTCACATGCTTTAGGCTGATATCAGACATGTTCTGATTCTGTGCTCTGGTTCCCAGTTACATCATTTCAGATTTTTTTTTCCTTTTTTAACGCTCAGCCGGTGTGACGGAGCAAGATGCTAAATGGTATTTCACGCTGCTGTTCCCATTTTCTGAGTTGCCAGGGAGAGATTATATGACTTGTCTGTCATGGTGTTCCTGTGTGTAAAGCTGTTTTCCAGCATCCCAATCTACATTTATCACAACTGCAGATACTTATTATTGTGAGGTTGGCTGCCCTGATATCTACTGCTGAGTCTCCCCCTGCTGGCCACAGGGAGTATTGTTCTATGTATTTGTCTTCGTAGCAAATTATTATGCTGCAAATAAATAACAGTGCAAGAAACTGTAAGGAGCTATTGTAACACAGAGTTAATATGCCAATAAAGATCGGCAAAGCAGGTTGTTATTATTATTGGGTGGCACAGTGGCGTAGTGGTTAGCAACTCTGCTTTGCAGTACTGGGGGTCGCCATCCTGGTCAGAACACTATCTGCAAGGAGTTTGCATGTTCTCCCTGCACTTGCATGGGTTTCCTCCCACACTCCAAAGACATGCTGGTGGGTTAATTGGCTCTTGTCTAAATTGTCCCTTGTATGTATGCATTTGAGATAGGGACCTTAGATTGCAAGATGCTTGAGGGCAGGGACTGATGTCAATGTGCACTATGTAAAGGGCTGCGTAAAATTGCCGGCACTATTATTATTATTATTATACAGGATTTATATATCGGCAACAGTTTGCGCAGCGCTTTACAATATAAGGAAGACATTACAATCACAATACAATTCAAGACACGATGGTAAGGTTGTAAATACTTGTAATAAATAAATACATTGCATTCATGCACATGTTCCAGAGTGCCTTGCAGACGAAATGTTAAATGGCTAATGCCAATGATATCTGTGGGGTCAGGTGATCCATATCTGCAGTGCAAGGATCTCCCTGCTCCTACTTAATTGATTCTGTAGACATATGCTTTCTCCAGCTATCTTGCTGTTTCTTGATCATGATCCCCCAAGTTTTCATCTCACCATTCATGAGTGTGGGTGGGCAGGTTTGGCATAGGTAAACAAAGCCCTGTTACTTTAATAAGATGGCCATCTCCACCCAGACAAAGCCTGGAACAAGGCATGGTAAGTCAGTCCTGGGGATAAGATCAGCTGCAGTGATTCACAGGAAATACCAGTGACTGGTCTTTTGTGCTCCGTTTGTTTTTTAGATAGAGCTTCCATTGTATGGGTCCTCTTTAAAAGTTAGGTGGGGTCCGGGATCACTTGCTGAGAGGGCTTGCTTGGGGTATGTCTGACTCGCGTTGGCTTCTCCAACATGTTAACATTTGGCATCTGTTCTAATGTAGCATCAGCCTAAGCCCCAAATATAAAAGAGTACCAAAAACTGATTTCTGTCACAGCACCTTACCCCCTTTTCTTCCCAGTAATTGGGCTTTTCCTAGCCAGTCCAGATCACAGAGCATGCAATAGCCTATTGCCTTGAGCCTCTTACATAACCGATACTCATCATCAAGTTTTTGTTGACTAAGCTCAGCAGATTGTGGATTGCACCATGTTGGAGGATCTGTGCTCGGCAATGTGAAGTCATTGATTTGGCTCCTACAGAGGTAGCCAATCAATGCCTTTATCCATAGACAGATCATCTGCATCCTAGATCTGGCTTTCGGGTCTGGTGGATATCCAGGGGGTTTCACTACGATCAGCATTCCCATGCTTTAAACCAGGGTGGATAGCGCAATCAGCAGGGAATCGGAGCATTTTGAATCCATAGAGAAGGACTGTTTTGGGTCACAGGTATGTATTTGGGCTACAACATATGAATTATTTCTGTCCAAATTAACGAAGTATTATTCTAGGACTGCAGCTAACGATTTTTTTCATAATCGATTAGTTAGCCGATTTATTAATTTCGATTAATCGATTAGGTGTATTTTAAAAAAAAAATCTCTCGCTCTCTCTCCTCCCTCCCTCTCTCTCCTCCCTCCCTCTCTCTCCTCCCTCCCTCTCTCTCCTCCCTCCCTCTCTCTCTCTCCCCCTCCCTCTCTCTCTCCCTCTCTCTCTCTCCTTCTCTCTCTCCCCCTCCCTCTCTCTCCTCCTCCCCTCTCTCTCCTCCCTCTCTCTCTCTCTTTCTCTCTCTCTCCTCCTCCCTCTCTCTCTCCTCCTCCCTCTCTCTCTCTTTCTTTCTCTCTCTCCCAAACCAACTAATCGATAATGAGAATAGATGCTAACTATTCTCAGAATCGATTTAATCGATTAGTTGTTGCAGCCCTATAATAGTCTTATATGTTGATCTTGTTTATTAACAATGGAGGAGAAAGGACAAATAATATATTTTTTTGTTTTAAAATCATCTATATCTATAATTATTGGGGGCTCCAACCTCATAAAAAGCCCCCAATATCTTGATGGACTTTTTTCAACTTAACTATGTAAATATTTATAAGATTATCTCCAACTTGTATTTGGGGACCGTGCTCTTCCATTATAATGTAGTATAACCTCAGACTCCACTAGGCCCTTGGCTCTATTGATTCCTTTTATTTTTCTGACCTATCTTTACTATACACATCCTACATTCAAGCCAGTACCGTCTCTGTTATTGTATTCTGCATCTCAGAGGACACTGTAGTCTTGGTGGTTGTTCCCAGTCCTATGTTGAAATATCATTGATGCTTGTCTTGCCTTTAAGTTCTGCCAAGAGTCTGCCATGGGCCGCTCCCAGAAGCCTTGTGGTGTGGGGGGGTTTGGGGAGAGAAACCACTGTGAAAATTATAACCGTCTTGAAGATATTTATACACTATATAAACACAAGTGGATTCTTGGCACCCCCTCTCTGCCTACCTTCACTTAAGACATTCTGACCACCCAGGACCCAGGCCATGTTTACAGCATGAGTCTGAAGCAGGGTACATTACAGGGACACACTGGGGGAGACTGAAGTCCGTCATATAGGCTTTGTATAAAGATACTTTTAACTTCTTTATGACTAGTTTTCCAGTCAGAGCTTGTACTGATTGACATTGAAAGGGAGCACTTGGCACGTGGTTCCAGCACCTACCAAGTATGTTGTGCTGAGTACAGTTACACTATATGGCATAAAATGTATGTGGAAATCCCTCCAAATTATTCAGTTTGGATGCACAAGGTCAGGTCCATGGTCCAAGGTCAGACATGGTTTGATGAGTTTGGTGTGAAGGAACCCGAGTGACCGGCACAGAGCCCGGGCCTCAACCCTATTGAACACCTCAGGTACGAGCTGAGATGCCAATTGCAAGTCAAAACTTCTCATCCAACATCAATACCTAATAAATGCTTATTAGACACAAATCGCCACAGACACTCCACAATTGTGTGGAAAGCCTTCCTAGATGAATGGAGGCTGTTATAATTGCAAAAGTGGTGAAGGGGCAGCAACTTTATATTAATGTCTATAGTTAATTCCCAACAAGGTCATATATGTATGATGGTCCACAAAGGTGTGGCCATAAAGTGTATTTGCATTCACCAGGTATGGTTTTGCATTGAGGTCTTCATGACGTGTCTCTCCACTGCTTTAGAGAGTCTGTGCACAGGTCCAGTGCCAAAGTAGTTACATTGGTGCTGGATGGAGAAGAACCATGATGATGATCTTAAATGGTGGGAGACTGTTGTATGGTATAAACAGTCATGTAACAGCCTTAAGCAAATAATTGTATCGGCCCCACAATGTCGGAGACTGAAAAGGCTGGAGAATGTACCCTCATCAGCGATTTCCTGGGCAATTATGGGGAAATCGTCATGTACTGAATAGTAGCTATGCATATTGGCTGAAGAAGGTATTCCACTGTTCATTTCCAGATGATCATATACCTTGGTTTGTAACCAGCTTAATGAAACTCTGTCACTTTGTCTCTTTAGGCCACAGTGACAGTATCTACACAGGTCCCCACCCAGGCACTTATACTTATCCAGCTATGCTCGCTTGCCACCTCCCATCACAGCCAGAGCCCTTCCCAACAGACAGGTGCTTTGAGGTTGAGCACATGACCTCCCCTATGGGACAATCCTTAATGTGAGCAGCCAATCACCATTGTTGAACACTTTCACGTTGGGCAGGACATAGCAGTCAATACCAGAGCTTAGGCAGGTGGGGAGGCAGCAAGGGAGCATGGCTTGGTAAGTATACATGTTGGGGGGTGGACTATGTGCAGATGATATAGGGAAAGTAACATGCCAAGCAATACAGAGTACTGTTGCTGACCTTGACCTGCTAATTGTTTTATTGTCATGCTAATTATCTGTCTTTTCCACCAACAGTAACTGTAGAAAGGCATGTATTTGCTTTTGAATTGCTTCCCTTCCTCATACAAATCATTTTGAATGTAAAGCAGCTTGAAGCAGCTCAGGAGCAACTTCTAATGTCTTCAGAAGTGAGTCCAAAGCACATCAAACTCCATTGTGAATCCGAGCAACACAAACCAAATTGCATTGAACTTGTTTCTGAATTTGAAGCCCACCTACGTGAATCCTGAGACTTTTTCTAAATAGCGTTTAACTTGCTCTTTCAGCTTCAGAAATTAGGCTTGCTCCACGCAAATTCTAACAAAGCTTATGTCTCTTGCAGATCTCCTGACCATGAAGGAATATCATTGTCTGCTGCAGATGTTGTGCCCAGACTTCCCCAAGGACCTGACACAGAAAGCTGCAAGGTGAGTGAACACAGACGGACACTTTAGAAATGTATAAAAAGAACATAGAGGGGAATTTAATAAGACTGGAGCAGGCAGAAATTGGAGCAGCTGTGCATAGTAACCAACCAACTTCCAGCTTTCATTTTCAAAGCTTAACTGAACAGAATGAAGATGGAAGCTGATTGGTTACTGTGCACAACTGCTGCAGATTGTCTCTGTTCCAGTCGTAGGAAATTCCCCCAATAGTGTGGTGAATCATTTATTAAAGGACAAATAAAACAAAATAATTCACTTACAAGTTTTAGAACTTTTATGGCAAGCTTTTAAAAAACACAGTGATCCTTAGGCCTGATCAATATATGTATACAGCGAGCAATGATCTCTTCTCAGCATTGGGTAAGCAACAGGAATGCCAGGAAGTCGCCTCTGAGCTCCTCTTTACTCCTGTGTGTCCGGACCTCCTCCCATTAGAGTGCCTTCCAGGTCCCAAAAGAGTCTCCACCTCCTCTTTTTGGTCAATCATGTGCAGGTTGGTAGACTACAAGACTGAGGACATCTTGTGGCAGAAAAGAGGTACTGCGGAGGACAGCTTTGGATTGGAGGTAGGTATTGCAGCCAACACTGCTTAAAAAAAACCAAGGGGGGGGGGGGGGGTTGA
>NW_017306830.1:598294-617732 GCF_000935625.1 Nanorana parkeri | reverse complement strand
TGCAGATTGTCTCTGTTCCAGTCGTAGGAAATTCCCCCAATAGTGTGGTGAATCATTTATTAAAGGACAAATAAAACAAAATAATTCACTTACAAGTTTTAGAACTTTTATGGCAAGCTTTTAAAAAACACAGTGATCCTTAGGCCTGATCAATATATGTATACAGCGAGCAATGATCTCTTCTCAGCATTGGGTAAGCAACAGGAATGCCAGGAAGTCGCCTCTGAGCTCCTCTTTAATCCTTAGGGGGGGGGGGGGACTTGAAAAAAAATTGCCCAGAGTTGGGCTTTAACTGCCTCATAACAGAAAAGTAGGGCTGAGTGCTAGGGAATTATATTGCCTGTGCCTTCATCGATTTGCCTCTCCTTGTGTGCACCATCAAGCAGCTGCCATTTCTATCTGGTGGTTGTATTTGGTGCATGCACATGGGGCATCTGGACTCCTCCTATACACTACAGGACGTTTTGATGTATTCCCAGGTTAGCCCCCAGTCCATGTAATCTTGTACTGTATGTCCTATTGAGCTCACAATGATTAGAGCAGGACAAACCAGAGCTGCATTACTGCTGCACACCATCTCAACATCTATTTGCAACCAAGACCTGTTTTAACGTAGAGCTACGTTAGACAGGTCCTCTTTGCTTTATTGCAGTACAAAATACCAGGGAATTGTATGTTAAACGCACTGTTTAACAGCCTGACATTTCCTCAGCAGGCGGTCAGTCTGTTGCACAAGGCCGAAAAGACAATATTGTTGCCAATGGAGCGCGACAGACACTCTGCCATGAGGTCATCAGTCAGCTGGCAGATTAAACCCATGACAGGTAAAGGCAGACAATACAGGCCATTGTGCCGCTCATGGCTCTACCACACTCTCCAGTCTATTCTGGCGTACCGTGCCTTCTCTCAGGCTTCACATTTTTGTGGGAAGGGAGGTAGCATGGAGGGGGGTTTAACATAATATTTCACACTTTGTACAGAACATCAAACAGATCTGCGCTGGGCTTTGGAAAAGCACATGAAAGAGACGCCTGAAGTAGAGATGTGTTTGAGGAACGCTTTGCCAGTGATATTCGTGATCCGAAATGATGTACCCTAAACAGTCGCACATCTGGAGGGCATTACAGTTTGGGAAATCCCTGCTGTTGAAATTATGTCATAACTTGCCTGATCCCTGCCTTTATAGACGTTAATCACCTCAGTTACCCCTCCGTGTGCTGAAGGCCCTGCAGACTTAAAGGGAACCTTCAGGTAATTCTCAGAGAGAGCAGAATTTGTGTTATTATTATAAAGTTCACTGAACAAATTTAACTCCAGGACAGCAGCTAAATACACAGATCAGATAAGTATAAGGCGGATGTTTTACCTCCTGAAGGATCGGTATTTCTCTCCATCCTGTCCTGAGATTTACTCAGCCTTGCCAAACAGAACAGCCATCCAGGTAACCTGACTATTCTCAATAGCAGTTGAGAAATATACTCTAGGTCCAGGGCCGGATTTACTCTCTCTGCTGCCCCAAGGCCAGGTTTCTCAATGTGCCCCCATCCCAGCCAAACCCAAGGGTTGGTGTTAATTTTTTATATTTTTTCTTTATTTTATTTTTTTTAACTTTTTTTATCATGTAAGGGCCCCAACGCTGGCTAGCTTAGGACACCACTACTGGCCAGTAGTATAGGGAGGTTCGGACATTGTTAAAGGGAGACCTTAAAGGGACATACACCCCATTCAGGGGAAAGCCTTTAGAGACAATTGGCCTCACATACCTCACATGCAGATAGCTGCAGTTACTGGGTCGCAGAGTGCCTCAGCCTGTTGATACACATTATTGTTGGGGATTTCTGTCATTACTATTGTATCATAGTTGTTCATCTCTGATTTGTCAGTAAATCTGCTATAAAACTGTTCAAAGGTGTGTTGGTGTGCTGTGGATCCACGCTTTGGGCGGTACATTGGTGTAGGCGGATAGAAATATCCGGTTATTCAGCGGCTCCTTCGGGGGTGAGCGCTACATTTGTTATAATTTTTTTTAGACCTGCAGGCAGCATACAAGACCTGCAGGCTGCATACAAGTGATCTCGGTGACATCGCGAAAGAGTGGCGGCTCCCCTGCTGTACATTTAGCTCTGCTTGCCCAAAGAAAAAGGAAAAACTATCCATCCGGCGGCCAAAACTGCATGGGCGTTGGGAGATAGGAATTGCACACCCCTTCTGCTCCCTGCTGCCCCAGGGCCGAGCCTTGGTTGGCCTAGTGGGAAATCCAGCCCTGTCTAGGTCACCTCCCCACTCCCAGCCAGTGGTGTACAGTCAATGAGCAGCAGAAGATGGATTAGCCCCTGCCTCTGCTCCCTGCTCGTGTCAGCACTGCCTTGATATTTGCATGCAACACACCGAATTGTCTCCTTTAGCTGCCCTTACATCTCACAATTGGAGTGATGCTGCACAGGATCTTACAGGAGGTTACAAATCCAGGTACCTAGACAGGTTGTATTTAGAAGTAATAAACTTTAATGAATACCTGTCTTCTTAAATTGATTTTATATCTGACTGGAGCTCAGCTTTAAATCTGACCTCTAGACAGATATAGAATGCACACATTAATTATTCATTAGTAAGTTATTAAATGCATATTTTACTTAAAGGATAATTCCACTTTCTCAGGCGAATCTGGGGAAATAGAATTACCCCCCATCAATCAGCCCCCCCCCCCACCTCCATTGTTTTTACCTGTCCAAGATCGCTCCTTCCCTTCTGAAGCTCCCGGCATACAATCCCTACTTTGTACACAGTATTGCACCCCTGCGGTATGTATTTTACATTTTGCTCGCAAATGGAGAGAAAGAGAATAGAAAATAAGTGTTTGTCATTGTTTAGCTCGGTCAGAAGCGCTTCTCATTGGCCAGCTCAGTCAGAAGCGCTTCTCATTGGCCAGCTCAGTCAGAAGCGCTTCTCATTGGTCAGCGCAGTCAGAAGCTTTTCTCATTGGCCAGCGCAGTCAGAAGCGCTTCTGATTGGCCAGCGCAGTCAGAAGCACTTCCCATTGGTAAGCGTAGTCGCCATGGGCGAGCGAAATTTAAAATACATATCACAGGGCTGCAATTCCATGTACGGAGTACAGCTAGTATACTGGGAGCCATGGAGGGGAAGGAGGGATTGTGGACAGGTAAGAGCAGCGGAAGGGGTTAAGGAGAGGGGGCAGATTGGTGGGGGTAATTCCATTTTCCCAGATTGGCCTGGGTAAGTGGTATTGCCTTTTATTTACCTAACCTGAGTACCTGAATTTGACTTGATATCAGCCACTTGACATCCCCTGTACAGAAGCACTTATACTTGGAGAGGTTGGTGTTCACCAGAAAGCAGAGAGTGTGTGAAGGTTCTCATGCATCCAGGTCATGGCATATCTGTAGTCTATATCCAGTTGCCTTGACTTATTTTTGACAGATATAGAAAGCAGAGAGGTAACCTCATCAGTCTGCTGCTGCTCCTTTCATATTCCAGTCTGCAGGCTGGGGATTGAAAGAGGACACCAATGTTTTTCCTAGCTGCAAGTTGTGTTATCCACTTGGCTGTGTTGTGTGAGGGGTTATTACATTTTTAATATTGGATGGAAAGAAATACAATATCTTTTGCAGATCAAACAGCCCCCATATATGTATTTCATCTCTGTATTAAGCTGTTTGCCTGGAATTCCCATTTAATTTGTGATGCAATTGCCATATTACAGCACTTAATCATAATAACATAGCTTGCTTATTTCTGCTCTTCCAACTGTAATAGTATGAACCCCATTCTGTTCCTCAGCTGTTTGCTTTAAGTGTGTCCCGTTTGTCTTTTGCCAGGATTGTACTGATGGACGATGCAATGGACTGTCTAATGTCATTCTCCGATTTCCTCTATGCCTTCCAGATCCAGTTTTATTACTCTGGTGAGTGTCCTTCTGGCTACACGGGACCCATTCGTCATCTGCACAACTTGACAGTTGTGCGCAGTATCTGTTCACTGTGCGCTGATGTCACCAGTCCTCGAGGAAGTCTGGAGGTCTCCAAGACATTTCTGCTGGGACTGGAACATGATTTTCTGTTATACATATTAGCGGTGCACATTGTGAACACTCTTCTTTTATGTTTGCAGAGTTTTTGGACAGTGCTGCTGCAGTTTATCAGGATTTGCTCACTGGCAAAACCTCAAATACCGTCATAGTCCCAACATCACGTTCTGCTGCACCACGCCAACGCCAGCCTGCCACTGACAGTGCATCTCTAGAGGGCATTGAGGCACCACACTTTTACCAGTGCTTGGAGAACTTATGTGAACGGCTTAGAAACAGGTATTCATGACTGGAAAATAAATGTGATAGCTGAATAGGCAGTGAAGAATTTGGTAGGTGGTGGAACAGCCACACAACCCTGGGCAGCAATATAGGCTGTAGATTATAAGACATATAGGTGCTGATGTAAAAAATGTTCCTCCCAGCTGGGTGTAGGGGCCTCCCGAGGCCGGGTGCAGGGGCCTCCTGAGGCCGGGTGCCACCTGGAGCGGAGAACAGGTGACACCCCCCGATGTGACGACATCACGCATGTGCGTGATGACGTCATCACGTATGCGCAGTCATCTAATTGACGCCTCCGGATACCTTGGCCATATAGAGTTGGTGAAACCTCTGCCCATCCTCTGGTTCAACCTCTGCCCATCCTCTGGTTCTTCTGCTTGGGAAGAAAAGAAGGCACAGCCCACAAAATGAGGCTGGTGGTTCAGTAACTGAAATGACACTATTGCCAAACTGAAAAACCTCCAAGAGCAGCTCCCTGGAAAATAAGAAAATGTATACTTATCTCTCTGATGCCCAAGTGCCATGTTGTCCACTGTGGTTCCTCCCACCAACCCCTATGTCACCATAGGATACAGTAATGCTGAAGGGGTCAGTCACCCTAAAGTTCCGGATGACAGCATGCAACAAGCTTTTAAAAAGAGCAAAGTTTCAATACACTGCCCACCAGGCGCTAGACATGAAGCTTCTTTCACGGGGGAAAGGTTCTACTCTTTATAAGTTTTTCAGCCTGGCAACATTGTTTCTTTTATAGCCATCTTGATGCAGATCTCATCCCCTTGATCTCATCTTGATGACTGTGCCTGACTCTTCTACCTAAACAACAGCGATGGAGATTGTGTAGAGCAAGGGTAGGCAAACTCTGGCACTCCAGCTGTGGTGCAACTACAAGTCCCATGAGGCATTGCAAGACTCTGACAGTCACTGACATAACTTCCAGAGGCAGATGCATGAAGGGATTTATAAAAAGTTAAAGGGGCAGTCCGCCGGTAACACCTACAGGTAGTTGTGAGACAAATGAAAAGTGATTTATTAATTCGTGATATCTCACCTCTCCACTGTTCTCCACCTTTCTCTCTGATCCCGCACCACCCAAGCCAGGAAGTACCACACTTGCTCGCCTCCCCATCACTGTCAAGCTTATCGGACCATACCAGCAATCAACCAAGCCACACCGATTGGTTCAAAACATTTCTTCCCCTCGGTCGTGGCGCTTCCTTTTCTCCTTTTGGTTCTGCATGATGGGATTTGAAGTTTCACCACATTTGGAGGGCTGAAGTTTGGTGTAGAGCAAGGCTAGGCAAACTTCAGCCCTCCAGCTGTGGTGACACTACAAATTCCATGAGGCATTGCAAGACGCTGGCAGCCACAGGCATGACTCCCAATGGCAGAGGGATGACGGAATTTGTAGTTTCACCACAGCTAGAGGGGCCGTTGTTTGCTTGCCCTTGGTGTGTAGAAGATGTACCTGGCCCCTTTAAAGAATGGACAGCTGGAATAATATTTTTTTACTTAGAGAATGTAGTTTTTTATATTTATATTCTTAACTATAATACAATTCGGAAATTGTTTTGTATTTATTTCATTTGGTAAATAAGAAATCCCCCATAACACTATTTGACATTTATCAGTATCATATTCCTGGTGTCTTAGCTCTATGTAAAAGTTGGAGCTCTCTGCAGTCTTTTTCTTCAGCTGCTGGGCAAAAATAGACCAGAATGAGTCAGAGGAGGAACAAACCCCCTCCATACCTCCTAACAGAGCTAGAACCATCTGTATTAGTCAGTTTACACAGGCTGCTCTCAGCTATGCAGGCAGAGCTGGGCTTCCTCCTGTATTCCTGTCTTAATTGCTGTCAAATCTAAATGTAGTTGAATTAGCACCACTTCAGGGCAGCACTGTGTCATGCATATATTCTCCCCGCGTTCTATGAGCCTGGTACATTCTTCCTATGGGTGTGTTTAGCTGTGCTGAGTAAATACCTGGGTCACATAACTGTGTTGTCCTTTAGGTGCACATTGTAAACCCTTCACCTGGGAGAGGTGGGTGGAGAAGGGGCCTCTTTCCGGGGCACAGATTCCTACCGATGTTTTCTCTCTGAGGATTTATGTCCCAACTTCTTCCAGTCAGCTCACTGGTTCTAGCTGAGCCCTCAGGGAGAGCCTTGTCAGTATATGGCACAAAGGACTTGCTTGTTATGCAATGTGTACAGCAGGTATATGAAGTGCTTTAATAGCTGAGGAGAGGAAGGATTGTTGTTTTAAGCCATGAGTACACAGAGATCAATTATTTACAGTAATGGTAGCCCTGAAGAACGGTGGAGACAGTAACTATTCTGCAAGGGTCTCTTTATGAGCCGATGTGGGCTTTTGTGCTTTAACAATGTATGACTCATTTTTCACCATTGTCGGCTGTTGAGGGATTAGAATTTACATCAAAGTGGATGTGATTTCAAGCCTCCTTCATGGATAGTTATCCTTACCACTACAATCATGTTCCTTCCAGGCAGGAGCGCTGACCCTGCTGGGGGCCTGATTTACTAAAGTATTAAAGTAGACCTTACACCTAAAAATATCTAACATCTGCCCATCAGCCTCCCCATGCAAAACCATTAACTAAACAGCTTTCTCAAGCTTTTTAAAGTCACGGCACCCTTTAAAAGTATGCAAAATCTTGAGGCACCCCTGTCTAAAATGTCAGATTTTAAGGGGCCCCTACAAAAACACCCAAAAAAGTGGGTTTCCCTCTACAGATTAAAGTGCCCCCTTCAAATCAAGATTTCCTCCCCCTTCACATCATTAGGAGCCCCACTTTCATATCAGTGTGCATCAGGAGCCTCACTTTCATATCAGAGTTCCTCGTTTCATGTCAGTGCTCCCCTTTTACATCAAGAGCCCTTTCACATCAGTCTTCATTCCCCACTTCACATCAGAGTCCCACTACCACTAAATTTTAAGGCATCCCTGAGGAGGCCAGGAGGCGCACCCAATGGCATTACAAGGGGGGTGCAGCCCACACCCGGGTGACACCAAAATGACCGACAGTCATTTTGGTGTCACCCCCTATGAAAAGTTGGGCACTCGGTCATGGACCAAGAGCCCGACAGTGTCAGGATAGAGGAGGGGACCCGACGGCATGCCTCATCCCGCCGGGTGAACGTCCCCTCCTCTCTCTGCCGGGGTTCATCACTAAGATGGCAGGCATCAATAAGATGACTGCGCATGCGCGATGACGTCACGGCTGTGTGTCACCTGGTCTCGGCTCCGGGTGACACCCAGCCTCGGGATGCCCCTGGGCGCACCAGTTTGCCACCGCACCTGCTTGAGAAAGGCTGAGCTAAACCTTAAAAAAAATGCTTACCATACACCACCCTCACCCAGCTGAGAGTGGCGTCACTCAACCTCCCCACAGCTTGCTGTGGATCCCAAACCTTGTAAGAGTGCTTCTGTACTGAGAAAAAAGTGCATTATCGTAAGATTTGAGAAATTCTCTGCTCTCCCGGGAGGCTGTGGTGAGGCTGACTGAAATGCAAGATCTGAGATCCTCTCCATCCTCCACCTGCGGTGAGACACAGTAGCGTCACCTACACTTATAAGAGCAGGAAGCCGGCTTTGAAGATAAGTATATTATAATTTGCTTCTTTCAGGTTTTAGTTAGAAATATTGCATGGAATGGCTAATAGAGACGAGATGTTTTAAGGTGCAAGGACTGCTTTACATTAAAAGAGAACTATGGCCCAATCTTTTTTGGCGTTCTCTTTTGGATCACAGGTGGACATTTACAAATGATCTACCCCACTACCTGATTGACAGCTGGCTCTGCCTCTCTAGAGCCAGAGCCAGCTGTGCCTGTCCCCTCCCCTTTCTGTTCCTCCAGTCAGCGCTGGAGGAATGGAGAGGAGAGGGAGCAATACCTCGGGGAGTGGTGACTGACCAGGAGTGGAAGAAGATTGGGAAGTGATCAATGGTTTGTGATCGCTCAGTTCTCAATCTATAGAGCCGATGTGTGACGTAGAGAAATGACAGGTCCTCTTCAGTAGCCTGTGACTCACCATTGCAGTGCCTGCCTGTCTCCACTTGCTCACATGACAGCTGTAATGTAGCCCTTTGTATGCATTGGGTTTTTCAGTTACTGCATTTATATTCCCATGTGTTCTTTGCTCAGTTACATTGAATATGCTGGATTAGTTTTGACATTTAGTTGCCACAGCAACACTGATGAATTGCTCCTTTTGTTGTCAGAGATGCTTTGGCATCACTTTCTCACACTGTAAATATTCTGAAGGATTTCTATCCTAGTCGATTGTATTGTGCGCCGCCTTCCTTTGATGTGGTTTTGTTTCTTTGCTGAGTTCGGCCGTGTACGTTTTTCTTTCCTGTTTGTACATGTCATGACATAAGAACATAGAAAGAGTCACAGGTCCCTTGTGTAAAGGCACAGCCAACCCGTGGCACTCAGACCGCCGAAGTCAATGTGCAGCATGGTGAACACTTTTTAAAGAGTACATTCAAAGCCAAAAGCTGTTCTTTTTTTTTTATTTTCTTTTGTGTGTGAGAACACCTGTCAGGTTTTTATTGCTGGTTGTGTCCCTGTTGGGGAAATTCACCCTCTCTGTTTTACCATTGTCACCGGGACAAAAAGTGGGAGAAAAATCCCAAATTTTACAGTTGTCACCTGAACAGGAGGGGAGAGGAAATCTTCTTCCGATGTGGACACCTGCCCAGGTGACAACCCTTCCACTCATTTTGGATGGATTTCCTCTCGCTTCCTTTTGTATTCCCAGGACACGAAGTTAAAGCCCAACTCTGGTTTCTGCCCACAAACACTTGCTTCCAGCAGTATGTTCAGTTTTATTTTTTTTTTAGATGTCTGTAGGATGGTAACATGAAGCACTGATTACTCTTCTGGTACTCTGGGCAGTCTTTGGCGATGCAGAGAGAGCGGCACCATTCTCTGTATCATTACACTATGAGCGAAGGGCACCATGATTAGGTCGGCTAGAACTATGAGGTGAGTGGAAATCACTCACCTCATAGTTCTCCTTTAACCCTTGCAGTGGAGCCACACTGCAAAGGTTATAAGTGCTTTGTGTCTTGGTGCTAAAATAAAAAAAGTTATACTGACTTGAACCTCGGAGCCAGCATGCTATTAGACCGGTCCTTCCAGGTTCTCTCCCCCTCCACTCCACCAGTCTAAGGTCCCATAAATCATCACGTCCAATACACTGTGCATAGGGAGCATGGAGCCGACTTCCCAGCCAATCAGGAAGCTGGGCGGCGTGTAATGACTCGCTGCCCGCCTTCTTGATACCAGAAATTCCGGTATCGGGAGCATTTGGCCGAGTACTCACCCAAATACTCGGTATCGATATAGATACTATCGGTGCATCTCTACTTTACAATGGAGGAACCCTTGAAATAACTTTCAGGTCTCGGGGAATCCACTGCTAATAATATATCTACAGCTCACCGTACATTACTGTTAGTTGAAATAGAAGAGCTTCTCTCTCTGCACTCTGTCCAATACAACAACAAAAATTTTGGCTGAATTTACTGTGCCCCTTTGATGTACACAAGGTCCACGCTGGTGGATTATATGTTCCCCCATCAGTACTGCACACTTGGTTTTTTTTTTCTTCTTCTTCTCATATAGGAAGTTTAGTTTTCCCGGATTGATCGTGTACTTCCTCCTTGCATTTTCCAGGTGCCTTTTATCCTTAGTAATTAGGGATGTCTTGATACCGATGCTAGCATCGGAATCGGGCCTGATACAGGGCATTTTGACAAGTACTGGTACTTGTCAAAATGCCCCGATACATAGTGCCAAAGCTTGCGCTATGGTTTTGTTTTTTCTTACTTACCTCGCGGAGCGTCGCTGCTGCTCCGGTGGGCGGAGCTCCAGGTGGGGTCCTAATTTAGGTGGCCGGAGACTGCCAGATGACCCCGCTCGGAGCGCCGCCCGCCGGAGCAGCAGTGACGCTACGCTCGGCGAGGTAAGTAAGAAAAAAAACGAAAAACCGCAGCGGCGAGTCAGTGCTGGAGCGGCGAGAGGAGCTCCAGATGAGGTTCTAATTTAGCTGGCCAGCACCTCTGAGCCAGCTAAATTAGAACCCCACCTGGAGCTCCTCCCACCTGACCAGCGCTGACTCGTCGCTGCTCTCTCCAGTGGTCGAACACCGGCACAGTGAGTGAGGACGGGGAGGGGGGGACTATTAAGCAGAGTATATTTGTAAATGTATTGTCTGCACTGTATTAGCAGTATATACTCTATATGTACTACATATAGAGTACATATAGAATACACACTGCTAATACAGTGCAGACAATACATTTACAATTATACTCTGCTAACATGAATGGATTAAATGATCTATATGTAGCAGTGTAATATGGATCATTTAATCCATTCATGTTAGCAGAGGATAATTGTAAATGTATTGTTGCAGGCACTCTATATGTACATGTACTATATACTACATATAGAATGCACTTCAACAATAGATTTACAATTATCCCCTGCTAATATGAATGGGTTAAATGATCCGTAGTACAACTACATGTTATGTACTATTATGTACTATGGATCATGATTTAACCCATTCATGTTAGTAGGGGATAATTGTAACTCTACTACTGTAGTGTTGGACGTGTGTGCTTTATATGTACTATGGATCATTTAAAGTCCCCTTATAACATGTAGCTGTACTATGGATCATTTAAAGTCACCTGTCCCTTTAAGAAAAAGTATCGGTAATTGGTATCGGCAAGTACATGAGGGGATGTACTTGGGCCTGAAAAAGTGGCATCGGGACATCCCTATTAGTAATAATGCTCAGCACAGCAAATGGCTTGCAGCAATGAAGAGCAACAATTAGTGGTAGACCCTCAGGCAGAGTTTGCCAAGAGATTTTGTAGTTGCCATTAGAGTAGAAACTTTCCCAAGTCCCTCATTGGTTTACTTTATGTTGGCCAACTGCTAAATGATGAGCTGCTCCTGGAAGGAAGTGGTAGTCGGAGCTTCCAGTTGGTACTTGGGATGTCCAGATACCATTGCCGATACTTGGCATTTTCATGAGAACTACCGCGGTTGCAGCTGGGACCTGGCTCTGGGGCTCCACCAGTGTACTGAAATCATTAGTCTGTATTGTTTTACAAAAACTGTCACATGACAATAAACAAAAATGTATCAGTACCTGTGAGGACTTGGGTGCTGTGAGGACTGAAGTATCAGTACTTGTACTGGGAAAAATGGTATCAGTGCATCACTTATAATGTATGATTTATTTATAGAAATATATATAACAGAGATGTACAAATCCCGGGAGCTCCGTGTGCTCCTTACACATGACAGCCGCCTCCTAACTTTTTTTAATTTTTCTCTAGTCTAGTCTTGGAGCTGGAAAAGTATTTGTACTTGTACCGAGTACGGTACTTGGTATCTTTACATCCCTAGTTGGTACTCTAGGTTCTTTAGGATGATTCCCTCCATGTCCCTCGCATCTTTGAGTACAGAATCCGCAAAACTTTATAAGCATTTGATATGTGCGTCTCTGATGTGTTGCAAGCCAGTATATATGGTAGCAGTCTGTGTCTGTTGTGGTGCAAAGTTAGAGCTTGCCAAGTTGTTTTGTGACAGTGGAAGCATGGCGTTCGCTTGTATGAGCCATTTTTACCCCGTACCTGCAGCTATTGCCTCCCAGATGTATCTGCAGTTTGCTGCCCGGAAGTGATGTTCAAGGCTCTTCTTGTAGATGTAACAGTCTTCTTAAATCTATCCTTCCACCATGAAGGCGAACTGATGGCTCACTACTGACTGTTAAGGAGCTGGAGCAAGGAATTTCCTGTATGTGGGAAGCAAATGTCTTAGAAACTAGTTCCAGCAAATGAATTGTTGTTTGTATCAGGAAATTGTTTTTTATTTTAACAGAGCAGTAAAGCCAAACCCTGTTTTTGGCCTTAGTCCTCTTTTGGGTCAAATGAGTACATTTTATTACCATACTCCTGTGACCCAAAGTCAGCATCCAGTGGGCAACTGCCCTCTGTATATTGACAGCGCAGAGCCACACTGCTGCTGGGAAAGATCCCAACACTATTGTCAGGATCCATCCCAACTGCTTGATTGACAGCTGGCTCTCTAGAATCAGTCAGTTGTGCCCACCCCCTACCCTGTCTGTCCTTCCTATGAGCACTGGAGGAACTGAGAGGGGAGAGGGAATCCCTGTGGGGAGTGGGATTGACAGTGAGCTGAGTGGTTTGGGATCGCTTGGCTCTTGATCTATAGAGCCGGCATGTGACCGCTAGAAACTTTCCCAAGTCCCTCATTGGTTTACTTTATGTTGGCCAACTGCTAAATGATGAGCTGCTCCTGGAAGGAAGTGGTAGTCGGAGCTTCCAGTTGGTACTTGGGATGTCCAGATACCATTGCCGATACTTGGCATTTTCATGAGAACTACCGCGGTTGCAGCTGGGACCTGGCTCTGGGGCTCCACCAGTGTACTGAAATCATTAGTCTGTATTGTTTTACAAAAACTGTCACATGACAATAAACAAAAATGTATCAGTACCTGTGAGGACTTGGGTGCTGTGAGGACTGAAGTATCAGTACTTGTACTGGGAAAAATGGTATCAGTGCATCACTTATAATGTATGATTTATTTATAGAAATATATATAACAGAGATGTACAAATCCCGGGAGCTCCGTGTGCTCCTTACACATGACAGCCGCCTCCTAACTTTTTTTAATTTTTCTCTAGTCTAGTCTTGGAGCTGGAAAAGTATTTGTACTTGTACCGAGTACGGTACTTGGTATCTTTACATCCCTAGTTGGTACTCTAGGTTCTTTAGGATGATTCCCTCCATGTCCCTCGCATCTTTGAGTACAGAATCCGCAAAACTTTATAAGCATTTGATATGTGCGTCTCTGATGTGTTGCAAGCCAGTATATATGGTAGCAGTCTGTGTCTGTTGTGGTGCAAAGTTAGAGCTTGCCAAGTTGTTTTGTGACAGTGGAAGCATGGCGTTCGCTTGTATGAGCCATTTTTACCCCGTACCTGCAGCTATTGCCTCCCAGATGTATCTGCAGTTTGCTGCCCGGAAGTGATGTTCAAGGCTCTTCTTGTAGATGTAACAGTCTTCTTAAATCTATCCTTCCACCATGAAGGCGAACTGATGGCTCACTACTGACTGTTAAGGAGCTGGAGCAAGGAATTTCCTGTATGTGGGAAGCAAATGTCTTAGAAACTAGTTCCAGCAAATGAATTGTTGTTTGTATCAGGAAATTGTTTTTTATTTTAACAGAGCAGTAAAGCCAAACCCTGTTTTTGGCCTTAGTCCTCTTTTGGGTCAAATGAGTACATTTTATTACCATACTCCTGTGACCCAAAGTCAGCATCCAGTGGGCAACTGCCCTCTGTATATTGACAGCGCAGAGCCACACTGCTGCTGGGAAAGATCCCAACACTATTGTCAGGATCCATCCCAACTGCTTGATTGACAGCTGGCTCTCTAGAATCAGTCAGTTGTGCCCACCCCCTACCCTGTCTGTCCTTCCTATGAGCACTGGAGGAACTGAGAGGGGAGAGGGAATCCCTGTGGGGAGTGGGATTGACAGTGAGCTGAGTGGTTTGGGATCGCTTGGCTCTTGATCTATAGAGCCGGCATGTGACCGCTGCAGTGTCACACACCAGCTCTAAGTATTGGGAAGAGTACAATTTACTCTCCCAATACGTCTCCTTTTAAGAAACGCTGTCGTAAGAGAAATTATTACGCTGTCATTGCTGACCTCCTCCTCCTGTCTTTGGTTTCAGTGCTTCCTGAGGCAAAGACCCACAACTAGCATGCAGTAAGCAAACTGAGATCTCCTCATCTTTATTATGTTTCTATACAATAACACTGGAATCTTTAGAATGAGATCATCAATGGCCGTCTGTATTTCTTTCAAGACAAGTATTGTTTAATGCAAAAGTATGCTTCAATAGAAATCCCCTATTGTTTAGTATTTACTATGGAGCAGATGATGTCACTTCATCGGACCCAACTCGGCTCTACCGATTGTGGAGGAAATGCACATCCCCATACTCAGAATATACCTGTTGCAGCATTGAGCCCCCATATTTCTCCCATGAAAGATATATTTTAAAGCCCATATCCAGGCAAATCTGAACTCCCTCCCAGAATCATTTCTTTCCAAAAAACCCTCTAACCCCATTTTTTGCCACCACCATGTATCCCCTGCCAGTGCCTCCTCTGGGAGTGGTCACCCAGCCATGCCATCTATACCCCTGACCTCCTCATGCTGCTGTAGTTCAGGACCCATTGTCGGCCAATAAAAAGTGTCGATTTCCCACTCTGCTGTAGAAGAGAAAAGACTTAGGACCTGTTACCTTACATGGCCACAGATTTAAGTAAGTATTTTGGGTTGTTGTATTAATTTTTTTTTAATGTACAGCTGTGATTAGTTGGGGGGTGAGAGTGTGCTCATAGAAGAGCTTGATCTGTTTGCTGTGCACCTCCCACCACTGTATATAAGCCTGTTGCTGCTTCACCCAACTATATATTGCCATTTTTACTGAACACTTTCAGCCAATGTACATCTCCTTGGCCGTAACTATATTGTTTTTTTGGCAATTCCGTTAATCAGTGTGATTTTGCTTTGAAATTGCTGCCGAGGCCTTGACTTCCTTAAGCATAACTAAAAACAAAAATAGAATACCATTGCAGCTTACCAGTCATTAGATAGTGTGACTGCATTCTTTTTTCAGCAAGTAAAAAAAATACCCTTTATTCTTGACATTCATCGTCCTTGTCATTTCCTGTGTGCTGAACAGACAGAGAAAAACAATGTTATCTTCCTTCTGTTAACTGCTCTCAGAACCAACCCATGTAATGGAAATGTACAGAGGAAGACATGTTTGAAGTCCAGCATGGGTGACAACATGGCTCCCTCCATAGATACAGTGGAGGAGTGAGCATAGCCGCTTTAGGACAGAAACTGTGTTATTTGCAGGATTATCAGGGTAAAATAATGGGAAGAAGCCTGGGGCTTAGCCACACTTTATCTGTGGATAATGGAGAGCTGACTATGATCCGTTTAGAAGAATCAAGGTGCAATGAAAGGTGACTCTTGCTTTGTCATTAGCTACATGTATCAGGAAACTCTTTCTGCAACATTTCATTCTTGGACGTCAGGGAAAGTCCTTTGCAGTGCAAATTTGAGAATATTCTCTGATCTGAACCATTTTCTTGGGTAAATGTCTCCCTCTAGTGGTCAGATACAACATTGCTTCTGTTTAAAAACAAACAGCACCCGACTGGCACAAAATATTCAATATCAATGTAAATATCATAAGTATTTACAGATCTATAACAAGTTTCTTATTATATCTACAATAACATTTTTCTCCTCCTCTGGACTGCCCTCCTTAGTGTTACCCCTTCTACCTGAAGTGCCTCCAGGCAGTATGTGACGCTTTTTTAAAAATTCTTCCCTCTTTGGAATGTCTATAGGCCAGTGAAGTAGTGTTGCAGGCTCCTATTCCTCTTCACCTCCTCTCTGGGGTGGGTGGTCCTCAATGATGCAGACAAAGCAAATATGAATGCAGGGAACGGTGTCTGTGAATCCCTGCTGTCACAGTATGTCCTCAGTCTTCCAGGTTGAATGATACTGGACATCACTGAACCTGGAAGACTGAGGACATCTTGTGAAGAGATAACTCCTGATTTAAGTGTATTACTTCTGCTGGGGGACATTTCATAATAATTAAAAAAAATAACCCAGAGTTGGGTTTTAAGCAATGCAATTAAAACTTCCTACCGGACTGGCAGGGAATGGATAGTATGGGGAAGAGACTTCTATTTAGCTGAATGTTTACATTTTATCTTGTGCTATTGAGCTCTGTTAACCAGCTTTTTTTCCAGCAATCGCAATTACAAGAGCAAACGAGCTAAGGGCGCCTCCTGCTGGCTGAAATGAGAATATAAAATATTTACATGCAGTATACCTGGTTAAAAGATGTTTTAATTGTATTTTGTCGTGATCAATATATAAAACATATAGTGTATATGAAACTACTGTTCTGTTTAGGTTCAGATTAGGGGTCAGGGCATGTGGGGCAACACTGAAGTTAGTTTTGTGGCTGGAAACCAACATACTTTCTTATTTTGATATGACTTTTTTTTTCTTGCCTGGAGTTTGCTTTGACTTTGCTATGGTTTATATTCTTTTACCAGTACCTGCCCTCCTGTACTATTAATCGGGGAGATAGTAAGCAGCGCACCAAGGCTTACTTTTTTTGGATTTCTGATGGCGCTGGCAAAGCATGCTGGGATTAACCAAAGCATTGGTAAGTGTAATGTTGGCGTATCATTGTAACATGCAAAGCTGATCATTGACTGCAGTGCACAGTGCTCCTTACTGGCTAAACTGCTGTCTGTTCTGGGGCTTTGCCACATGTCCGTGTGCATAAAAGGTAATTCACTTATGTAACTGCCTCATTACTGACACCTCAAGTATTATATATATTAGGGATGCACCGGTACTGTTTTTTCGGTATCGAATGCCGATTTTTAAAAACATTTTTCCAATACCGATACCAGAAGTCCCATTAACCTCGCTGGCGGTAATCCCGAGTGTGGCTCGGGGTTATTTTCAGTACCAAAAGCGGTAACCCCGAGCCACACTCGGGATTACACTGTAGCGTCCCTTACCTTGTCCCTATGAGCCCTGCTGTGTCCTCCGGCCGATGCCGGCATCCGTCTTCCTTCCCTACGAGCGCCGGCATCACAGGGGGGAGGAACCAGCGGGAAATTCAAAAGTGCGAAAAAGAAAGAAAAATACTGACATAATCAGACCGCCAGGGGGTTAAGGAAGCCAGACGGCGTGTAAAGACTCGCCACCCGGCTTCCCGATTATCAGGGGAGCCGTCTCCATGCTCCCTCGTCACCAGGTGTCGAGAAAGCATGGAGCCCGGCTTTCTGACCAATCAGGAAGCCGGGCGCCGCGTCATTACACGACGCCCAGCTTCCTGATTGGCCGGAAAGCTGGCTCCATGCTATCTCGTCACCAGGTGGCTTTCTGTATCGGGCTCAAGTATCGGGCTAGGCATCGGGAGCATTTGGGCACCAATACTGATACTAGTATTGGTATCGGTGCATCCCTAATAAATATATATATATTTTTTTTGGTCTTAGGAGTCCCCAGCTAACCTCAGATATCTAGTTATCTGTACATACGGGAGATCAGTAAGTTGTAACTATAACAATGAATAAAAGAATCTGACATATTTAGTATATTTAACACCCAGAGTGGATCATTTACCAAGCCCTGTAATTATGAAATGAAATAATAATGGGTATAGTGGAAATTGTACTAACCACTGAAGGTCAGTGGAGAAGGGCTAACCTTGCAATTGTGGTCGATAGAGAAGCCCCCACAGTCAGTGGTGAAGGTCCCCCCTGGGGTCATTGGAGAAGGCTCCCTTACACTGATGATCAGTGGAGAAGGGCCTCCTTACATTGGGGTGTCTGGGTGAGAGGCTCTCCCTTGCACTGATGGTTAGTAGGGGAGCCATGTCCCCTTTTGGTGGTCAATGGAAAAACTGTCCTCTTACACTAGTGGGAAGAAGGACCCATCATTTTTCCCCCCCCCCCCCCCCCTAAATTAATAATGACTGGTCCTATGCTACCAGTTTTGCTGAGTGACATCATTGCAAGAACTATGCAGAGGATGTCAGGAGGGATATCAATCTGGCACTGATCAAAGAACCCCTAGCAGCCTCTGGAGGAACTCTACTGTTCCACAGAACCCTGATTGAAGAATGCTGATCTAGTCCCTGTTGTACATTTGTGTGTGCTTGCAGCTTCTAAAGCAAAGGAGACATCTGGCAGTGTGACGGGTTTATAACCTGCTTTGCAGAGGAGTCATCTGTGCCACCAAAGTTGTTTGTTAGATGCATTTATAAACGCAGGCAAAGCACCAGTGCCACTGTCAGATGTTAAATGATATAATCCCATAAATGAAAATCTCTCTGGAGAGCACATACCGATCTTCCATTTAGAAAAGATTCCACTATACTAATGCTTTTTACTTTTAAGTTCTTAAGTCGATGAAATGGCTTCTTTGATGATGTATTAAACACACTTTAAGCTTATCTTTCCAAGTGTGAAGGAATTCCATTTATCTCCAACCATCTCTCAGACATAATCTGCAGAATGTGGTGGCACACCAGAAATCAGTCTGCTCATTCACTGCAGCCGGCTGGGAGTCACGGTCCTTGCAGCTGTGCTCGGCATCATTACACATGATCTCCAGCAGTAGATTGTCACATGTGCAATCAAAGAAGAGCTTCAGATCCCCGATCAGAGTCTTTCTGGCAGCTAAAAAGACACAAATGCCTGAAATGGAGCGGATGTTCTGCAAATGAGATCATTGAGAACCCAGCTGATGAGGAACTATAGCTCAAAGCATGCCCCCCTAACCCACAGGAGCCAAGAGTTTTAAATTAAAGTGGATTGGCAGGGAGTGCATATGTTAGTTATTTTTGCAGTGATTATCCTTTATGGTTTTTTTTATGTGACTTTTTACATCACTGCAAAACAAACGACAAACGCACTCAACAATTTGTTACCAGTTATACAGTAAGGTGCACACGAAATGGGCTTTAAACAGTAAAACAGCAGAAAGACATCATGGCACACTCACAAAACCAGCATGTAAAACAACATGTCTCACCACCTAAGGATAATGACAGAGGTTTGGATACACGTCTTCAGCCGAGGATGTGAAAGCCGCACAGCCGCGCCAAGGCACCTCTTATAGTGCAGTCCTAACTCTAAACTATGAGAGTCTCCATCTTGGAGCACATGGGTGCAGAAGATATCAAATTGGGTGCAGGTTTGTCAGGTTTCATTTTCTGTGGAATCCCTACACAAAAAGATGTAAATAAAAAAGGTATACATTTTCTTCTATCATTTATCTCATTTAGAATAACACTGAATTGAATCCTTTGGTTTGGCATAGAGAACTCATTTTCAGCATAAGGCAGCATTGCCTTATGCTGCCCATACACACACACACACACACACACACACACACACACACCCACACACACACACACA